>NW_026693712.1:15517500-15792500 GCF_021218885.2 Marmota monax | reverse complement strand
ACTGCATTTCCCAAGTACTATCACTTTAATCTGCACAACCCACAAAGTAGATGTGTTGTTTACCTCAAGCTCCCCTTTTTTCTAAGAGGAAGAACCAAATGCTTAGGGTTTTAGTACATTGAGTTATTTGCACACGGACCCAGAGCTGGGAAGTGGCAGAGGAAGGCTTAGCGAGTTGGGTGAAGGTGTGCTGAGAGTTCCAGACTTGGGCGTAGCTCAGTGGCAGAGCACTTGCCTAACTGGGCAAGGCCCTAGCTTAACCCACTTCTGAGAAACAAACAAATAAATAACTGAGGCCCACCACAGGTTTATTGTAATTATTATCAGACAACAGAAGTGTTGCTAAACACTTCACATGCTGTGCCATTGTGTTATCTGCAACAATCAGGAGAGGTGTAAGATACTGTCCTTTTCAGCCAGCAGTGGAATAGTCAGAGCTGGGTGTCAGATAGTAGCTGGTGGTGTCTGGCAGGTAAAGCTGGACCAAGAGGTGCTGTAGTCTGGCCAGTTAGGGTAAAAAACTCATCTTCCAAACCCTGTATTTTTCTATTGAATAGTTTACAATTTGAAAGTGCCTTCATACATAAATAGCTTGTTGATTCACTTGCACAAGGGACTTTTGTGGAAAGAGGGATAAGCCTAATGACTTAGCTCATTTGGGAGGGGAAGTATAAGGAGAGAGAATTCCCTTCCCACACATTAGGAGCTAATGTGGAAAGCAGTGATGTTACAAGCAGCTTGTAAATATACATACTTGCTGATTGATAGAGGCACAGGACCAAAGTCTCTCCTCCTTGCCAGGTACAAACTTGACCATCTGATTAACTCTTTTCGGACTGGCAACATGATGAAGTTCTGGGTAGAATGGAAAACTCTAAGTAAACCCAGGAGACTCCGCTAGAACTAAGAAAAAGCTTAGAAAACATCCTTGTGTGGACCAAAGCAGGCCTGGATGCCTGGGGCAGGTCTCCCTGCTCCAGGTGTTGCTTAGCATTCAAAAAGCACACTGTCTTTCTGACTGGACTGTGCCACAGTTAAAGTTCCATAGACCTAACCACACCCTCCCCTTTCAAAGGAGGAAGTTAAATTAAACTCTTCACTTTAAAAAGTTACAGAAAAACTCACATCTGCTTATAAAATTGGTTGATGTATTTCAATAAAGGCTCAGTTTTAAAACTGGCATTGAAGGTAGTATAATCACTTTTCCTTTTACAAAATAGAAATATGCAAGAGAAACAGGGTAGGCATTTATAGAATTGTGTGAAAAAATGCTCAGTATAAATAGCACTAAATGCTAGGGAGGTAGGTCTGTGTAAACTGCCCATCTCTGCCCAGTTTCTCTTTGGATTCAAATTAGTAATGAGTAACTTCCTTCTTCCAACAGGTGATTTAGGGGAGCTCCTGGTATTTTCTTGACCATACTGAATGGTGTGAACTTTTAACTTATTTGTTGCCGGTAGGAAACTTGTGTCTTTATACCCAGGGCCAACAAACAAACAATTAAGTTTTAAAACTAGGTCATGGAAGCCTAGATGCAGAGTTTAGATATATGTTTTGAGTAGTTGCTTATCCAAACATATGCATATGTTTTTAGCAATTTACTCAGATCCAGCTACTTCTAACCCTGTGTCCTTTTCAGCCAGCAGTCTGAATTAAATTTTGAGTAGAAGGGACAGAATAAACATAGCCATGTACATGAATATACTGTAGTGCGTTTTTATTTCTGTTTACGCCACATGTTTCTGTTAATGTGAGCCACATGTTTCATCTGATGAGGGCTTTAATACTTTGAGTCAATGCTGAATTTCGTGATGAGATTTTAAATGCCAGATCTGCCCATTTTAAAAACTAGGCCTATTTTGTGTCTGTGTTTTCAAGTGAATTAAAGCTGTCAAGAATTTTTATGTTTGCATTAGAGAAAATGCTAATGATCACAGTAGTTTAAGCAGCAGCCAAGAACATAAGTTGTCACTAAAAGGGATTAGCAGTTACCTGAACACGCAGAACAGAGATTCAGATTTGCAGAGGTTCAACATTTGGTAGATGGTTTTTTGATCTGTTGGTTGGTTGTTTTAGGTAAAATGGAAATTATAAGGAGTGCCATATCTTGAAGTAGCAAGATAGCTTGGACGCTGAATGAAAATTTGTGAACTTTGATAGATGAAAATACAAATAGAAAAGTCTCTTTTTTGGTTGATGGCATCTGAGCATGTCCCAAGTGCTGGCTCCTACAAACCAGGAGCCTACGCAGAGGCAGGCAGGAAGGGTTGGGGGAGTTACTGTCTCTGCATACACTATTTCTCTTATTTGTGCTTTTCTTCTTCTTCTTCTTTTTCTTCCCAGTGTTGCTAACAATCACAAGCAGAATTTGATGACAGTGGCAAACCTTGGGGTGGTGTTTGGACCCACCTTGCTACGGCCTCAGGAAGAAACAGTAGCAGCCATCATGGATATCAAGTTTCAGAACATTGTCATCGAGATCCTGATAGAGAACCATGAAAAGGTAATACACATTTATTTGGTCACTTGCAGTGAAACATACTCTGGAAGGAAACTGCATGGATATTGACCTTCACAGTTGACTCAGGTTTGCATTGCTGATGATTCTTATGACCTGATGGTGGTGAAGGTGCTGAGTGTGGTGGTTCGATGTGATGATAATCCTGAGGGAATTGGTTGAGGTGATGACAGTGCCAGTTTAGGTGACAATCATGGTGGTGGCAAGGGGCAACATTTACTGAGCATTTATCCTATGCCAGGAACTGTGCCCAACACTTTACTTGTGTTGTCATTTTATTCTCACAATAGTCTAGTGAAGGAGATAGTATTACGAGTCTCATTTTGGAAACATCCTTTGCCCATTTGTTACTTAGTTGTCTTCTTAGGAATTTATGAGTTTTTTAATATCATAAATATTGAACTTTTTTATTTGTGTTATAAATGAAACACAAACCTATAGTTTGTCTTTTCTTTTTATAAATGGCGCATTTTTTTTTCATAGTGTGCATGCTCACACATGCACATGTGTATAGTCTGTCTTTTCTTTTAGAGCATTAAGATTTCTGGTCTTCCTTAAGAACATTTTCTCCCAGTGACTCAGGAGATTGAGGCAGGAAAATCATAAGTTCAAGGACAGCCTTGGCAACTTAGTAAGACCCTGTCTCAAAAAAATAAAAAGGGCTGGGATGTAGCTCAGTGGTAGAGTACCTCTGGGTTTTATCCTCTGTACCAAAAAAAAAAAAAAAAATTCCTCCTTCCTCCACCCCATATTATGAAGTATGTTAACACATAGCAATTTTATATGAAGCATCCCAGATTTTGTGCAGGGTTTTCTTGGCCACTATTTGGCAGCCACAACTCTGGAATCCAAGAAAAAGTTCCTCTTTTTAAAACAATCTTTGCCTAGAATGGACTTAATCATGCAGAATGAAACTAGAGTCAGACCACTCCTCACTACCTACAGTGGTAACACTAATGAAGGCCACCACCATCTCTTGTCTGAATCTTAAAAGAGCCTCCCAGTTTGCTTCCTTACTTCCATCCCAGATTTTTTAAATGTTAAGTCCTTTCAGTTTTCTGTGCTAAGAACCATCCGGTGGTTTCCTGTTTCACTCAGGAAGGTCAGTTTGTGTACCAGCTAGTAAGTGCTACATGGCCTCTATCCCCCACTGTTAGCAGAGCTGCCTTGACTCCTTGCTGTTCTTCACATGGCAGGCACACACCTACCTCAAGGCCTTTGTGGTTGCTGTTCCATCATCTGGAACACTCTTCCTCCATGAAGCCACATGGTATTTCCTCACTCCCTTGAGACATTTGGAGTGAAGCCCACCTGGATCTCTGTTCATAACGACAAACACTCCCAGCCTCCAGCTCTCCCTTCACCTTTCCCTAACTCAAAAATGTGTAAGACATTTTTGTCTCTAAAACTGACATTTAAAAAGGAGAGGGAGAGAGAGATGGAATACTTGCTGGCTAGAAAATTCAGTTTCTTTAATCTGACATATTTTTTTCAGCAGAAGGAAAAAGACCTCTATGTTCTAACTGGCTAAGGCATAAGATTTTTTCTTCCTACTCCTGTCTGTCTTATTTACTAAGGGTTAATGCAAGGCATTCAACCCAAGGCTTAAAATGAAGATGAGCTCCTTTATGTTGTCCCTGGCACACCCAGATCCCCTGCAGATAGTACCTGTGTGCATGGAAACAGCCTTGCTGAGCCTCTTCCCCAGAGAGCCACCTGTGTCCTTGATGGGAGGCCTGCTGAGGTGTTTCCCACACTCCTCTTATTGGGAGAGAAAGCATGGGGACACACACTTACCTTGTCAAGGTGGCCCAGGAGCTCTTTCTGCCCCTTCCCCAACAGACCCTGAAGGAGCAGTGTTTGCACAGTTTTAGGAAATAAATATCCCAATGTGGAAAGAGGTAGGAAGGAAAAAGCCAAAAGATATAGTATTGTTTGGGGGCTCATGGTCATTTTTCTTTTCCCATATTGGTAATATATACCAGTTTATTTATTCAGTTGAAGCTGGTAGATCTTATTAATGAATGTAATCTAGAAGTAATAATTGTGATAATAATAGCTAACTTTCACTTACAACTTATTGCATACAAGATATTGTGCTAAGCCGCTTTACCATCTCATTTACTTTCAAATAAGGTCAATATTTTCAGCTCTGTCTTAGACATTGAGTCTGAAGTATGGAGAAATTAAGCAGCAGCTTTTTAGGAGAAGAACTAGTATTGAACTTAGGACCACTTTAGAATCCATGCTATAGAAATCCACTCTTGTTCATCTCTATTTACTGCAGTAACCATGTATTGGGTATTGACTGTTGACCAGAGATAAATAAGATAGGCACTCCTATTTTATCAGGATATAACTAACCATTATGCAGTGTGCTAAAGTAAGATAAATAAAGTATGATGGCACCACTGAGCAGAGATCAGTTAATTCTGCTGGCACTGGGCTCTGACTGATAAATGGAAGTTTTGTAGGCAGCAGAAGAGTGGAGACAGGAGCATCAGCTTTCCAAGAGAACAACATTAATCAAATTATAAATGTTAAAATGACATATTCATGAGAGGACTGTGGGCTGAATGTTAGCAGGTAGGGACAGATGGTGTCACGAGGCTGGATTCAGCCCCTTTGTCAAGAGTCTTGGAAAGCTATGGAAAAAGAGTTAAATTTACTCCTGAAAACTGGGAGCTCTCAGAGTTTCCAAGTAGAGTAGGTTTTCCAGTCATCCAAATGGTTACTTCAGTACTTTAGAAAAACATCCCTGGAAAATCACCTGTTAAATAATGAAACCAGAGAGTTGACCATACTAACTCAGCATCATTTCCCATCAATGAGACTATAGCCTGGACCCTGCTTGGATTATATGACATTCTAAAGAAGAATAGACTTGAGGGTATGACTGTTTTTATCTGTAGTCAAGTTTGACTTGAGAGCTCACAGGGCAAAGATTTTGACTCTTACCATTCTTACCTTAAGACAACAGTCTGTTATTTAAAGTTGCCATTTCTGTATGGGCAGAATCTTTTCCCCAAACATACAGCTTATTTCTGTGAGTGTTAAAATAGGAAAATTCTTGGGGTTGTAGAGGACATTTATATGCTTCTAGTTAAGATTTTAAAACAAAACAAAATATTAAACATTGTTATTGACCAAGATATCCCCAAACTAAAAATTTTGTGATTTCTTGTAAGGTTTTCCTTTTAATTGTTTTTTGAAGGTTTACTTGCCATTGACTGAAATTTTGGGGTGTCTAGGAAGAATAACCATATCAAGAAACTGCCTTGATCTGCATTTAACAAAATGCAGGGCCCATAAAAGGGCTCATGAATCTGCCTTGAACTACATTTAAGAAAATATTGGTGGCATTGACATCCATTGACCAGTGTTGGACTTTGTACACACAATGTACATCAATATGTAATTGATTTGGCAACCATTAGGTATTTGGCAGTTGGATTTCATTTCCTTAATATTTAATACTTGTTGATATGAAAAATTAATAAAACAATAATAGTAAGGTGTGCCTGGATGCACTGAAATAATTCCTGGCACTCTTTTTCATCCTGTCCTTATTAGATTCAGAAGCAAGCTTGATTTACTTGTGTGCTGGGCAGGAATGCTGTGTCATAGAACATTTTCTTCTTTTAGCGGCAAGTGATGTTAATGTCTGTGGATCTGAACTCATACATTCCCTTTTAATAGGCCCCAGATAAAGGAGTGATTGAATTGGGAAGCTACTTTATTTGTTTTGGTTTTTTGGTTTGTTTGTTTTTTGTACCAGGGATTGAACCCAGGGGTGCTTAACCACTGAGTCACATCCCTGGCCCTTTTAATTTTGACTTTGAGTCAGGGTCTCACTAAGTTGCTTAGGGCCTTGCTAAGTTGCTGAGGCTGGCTTTGAACTCACCATCCTCCTGCCTCAGCCTCCCTAGTCACTGGGATTACAAGAATGAGCCACCATGCCGGGCTGGGAGGCTACTTGAATACTGTTTGAATAGAGATGAAGTTAGTTGTTGTGTTTTAGTTTTTTCCTCTCTCTCAGCAAAGATAACAGGAAATAGAATCTTCTAGAGATATGGAAAATCACAGCCATCTATATATACCCTCAGTTACCAAGTGTATTTGGTTCCTTTTGTGAGATTTTTAATAAAATTCCCCAAACTGCTTTCCAAATTGTTGATCCCTCTGCCAAAATGCTGATATCAACAGGACGTAGGACTTCCAGCTGTCCTTAGAAAACCTCTCTGCAGTTACAGCCTCTGAATTTGGTTCCTTCGCACTTGCAGCCCAGCCCTGCCAAGGCTTGCCTGGTTCTCCCATGTAAAGATGTGGGTTTATGGCTTCTCCTGCCTATGCTGTGCTGTCAGGAGGCATGAACCATGAGCCGCGAGCCACGCTCAGTAACCCTAGCCCTCCATTCCTCTGGCAGATGCTCTTGAGATCCAGCAAGCCAGCCCCAGATTACAGGGGACCCTGATGTATTTATGTGCAAGAAAATGCTCCGACCCTTTTCCTACATGCACCTTTTCCGTTTTGCATTGTAATCTGCTGGCCTCCGCTGATGATTTATTGTCTCCAAGCTACTTTGCAGTTATAGACCAGGAGCTCTTCATCATGACCTAATTTTCCTCCCATAAAAATCACAGCACATGACAAAGAGTACAGCGCACACATTACAGGGAGACTCCTAATCCTTTTAAATTGCAGGAGCGCTTGACAGATGGGATTGGAAAAGGTGTAAAAATGTGTATGTGACACAGCGGAACAAATTCCACAAGTGTCAATGCTCTGTAACATCAGGATAGGCCAGAGGGGACCAGAGAAACAAATTTTGTAGACCACACAAGGGGAAAAGAACAGCAGATTCTGACATTGCTGTAGGCAGTTAAGATCAATGTTTTGCAAAGAGCAGTAATTAAATTTACGCTTATAAATTAAATCCTTGTGTCCCGACTACAAATAATTCATTTTGAATCTCATTATTTCCCTTCTTATTCTTTATATATCTCCTTTTTTTAATTGAATAAAATAATGCCTTTTGAACAGTGAAGGCCAAATTGTTAGGTGTTCAGTCCTCACTTTAGTCCTGAGGCATTTTACAGATGGGGCGGCTGAAGGTCAGAGAGTTATATAATTTACTCAAGGTCACAGGACTGGTAAATGACTACAATCAGATATGTCAGATTCCCAAACTTATGCTGTTTCCATTTTGTTCTCTCTCCAATTAAAAATAGGTATAAAGACCAAAAGTGACTAAGATACTAGAGCTATCTAGTTTCCTGTCCAGTTGTACTCCTTATCTGTGACCTTGGCCAAATGAGTTTAATCTCCATGGATCTTTTTCCTCATCTATAGAATGCACAAATAATATCTCCCTTCTAGAGTTATTAAATCAGATAATCCAAGTAAATAATCCATGTAAACAATTTAGCATAGTAAGCTGCTATACTCAACAAATTTTGGTTATTTTTACTGTCGTTTACACTAACACTACTTCCAGCCTCCTCTTTATCAGACGTTTTAGTATTTAAGTGCATTTTCTTCTTAAGAGCTCTGCAAGGCAGATGTTGGATCCCCATTTACACAAGCAAAATAGACTCAGACAGATTAAAGACCTTCACTGAGATCAAACAGCTAATAAGTGGCAAAGCCAGGATTTGAACCAGTCCACCTAGCTCCAAAGTACGTTTGTCTTCCACCTATATAAATTCTCTAAATTCTCTCCCTGTCTTTTAAATGGTGCTGTGGCGATGTCAACGATGTCAGTGATGGTAAGTAGGGACAGCGTAGCTCTGTTGTTGCCTACGGAATAATTAGCAGACCCAGGACTCAGCTGTGTGACCACAGGGACCAAAACAATCCTAACCACAGCCCAGGTGGTTGAAGGGAAAACAGTAGCTTGGTGTTTGGGGGTATGTTAATTCCACTTATAGGAAGCTTGAAATTGGGGATACATGGAAGGGTTACCTAGAGTTATATTTTTATTTTATAGTTTTATTCTCCAGTAGCTTCCAGAAGGCTTAGAGTCTTCCTTACTTTCATCTCCAAGGCATTCCTGACTAAATCAGAATTAGTTTGTAAATTGGTCAGTATTAGCAAGACACTTGGGACACAGAATAAATCTCCCCATTTTGTGTTAATTTGGAAAGTCTGTGTGAAATGAATAGATTGTTCTAGCCAAATGGTAAAACTCCATAAATCCATCGCACATAGATCACATGAGCTCATTCTTTCACTGTAGCAGGTCACTTGTACAGATGCTTCTCGACAGCCTGAAGAAAACTTCATTTGCTTATCTTGAAATCAACTCTTCTAAATGAAATGGGATTGGAATAACCAACAAAACATGAATAATTCAGATTCTCCTCAGAATTCCAACTTGGACTTTTAAACAGGAGCAAACCCTGGGCCTGGCTAGCTGGTGGCCAGAAGATCATCTTGCTTGTGTTCATGTTTTAGAGTTAAACAAGAAGCAGCAATGTGGGGAACGATTTCCCAGACTCTTTAATTGAACATTTGTGTCACTTGTTCTAACTTGATCTAATTTACAAAGATGCCCTTGCACCTTGGACAGTGTGTAATATGATGAGGATAACAGGCCCCAGCCTGGCACTTTATGTTTTGCAGTGTGCCCACTTGCACATCATTGCAACTGATCTTTAGAAGAGCCTCATGGACTCTCAGAAGTCTGTGCATGGCTCACAATGAAACCTAGAGAGCTAGCCTTTGGGACTGTAGCTCTCACCCACAGTGAAAATTCCCTCCTAGAGCTGATTCTGTTATGCTCAAATAACTTTTCTTTTAAAGAAAGCGGCCATTGAGCAGAGTGAAATTCTCCCTCATGTGTCCCCATGTTCTTCCTGCTGTGCTCTGTAAGAATATTGTTTTGAAAGCAATTTTTCATGCATCTGTCTAAAAATCCATGGTGATTTCTTACAACTTAACTCTTCTTTGTTTCTCCAACATTTACTATGACTCTTAGGAAAGAGTATAAATGCTCCCATCTTCATTGATAGATGAAATTTTTAAAAATATTCATTATCTTTGTTTCCATTGTAGTTAGGTGAAGATCTCATTCACAGTTACTCATTAGGAAAAGAGACAAAGTCTGGAGGCCAGAGGTAAAGAAGGTGAGGGTGGGTATGAGAACCAGGCAGATCACTAAGTCTGAATCAGTTTTCAGGTGGGTTTTTTTTTTTTTGGGGGGGGGGGATGCCAGGCATTGAATCTTTTTTTAAAATTTTTTAAATTTTGAGACAGGATTTCACTTTGAGCCTCAGTGAATTGCTGAGACTGGCTTTGAACTTTTGATCCTCCTGCCTTAGCCTCCCAGGCTGCTGGGATTACAGGCATGTGCTACTGTGCCCTACATGAATTAGTTTTCAAATGCTCTTAGCTAGAGATTGCTGAAGGTGCTGTACCTGAGGCTAGAGGCAGAACGGTACCAAGAAATGCCATGATTTGTTGAATCCTTTCTGGTGGGTTTGGGGGCACCAGCTTCTGTATGAAGATTAGCTGGAGAGAACCTGCAGAATGGATGACCACTACAGCCCTGGTGCCTGTCTTGCTTAACTGGGTGGAAGGTCAGGAGATCCCTCACTGAAACAGTCATTCTTCTTATTATATTGAGCTGACCCTCAGCTTGGGGATGAGTTGTGTGCAACACCTAGAACAGTGATTGGCAGGTGCTCACAGGCGTGTGTAGGAGCCATTTTAAAATGCTGATGATAATGGTGCACAGTTAGGATGTCACCTAAGAGCAGCCATGGCTCACCATTGTTTGGTGAACAAGGTCAAGAGGGGAGAAAGCTTCTTAGAGACTGTAGTCCTAGAGCTCAACAACCATAATCTTTTCCTTGTCTTCCATTGCAGAAACTCAAAAAGAGATGGGAGATGTGAAGTGTTGGCAAGTTGTTATTAGGGGTTCCGACTGCTCTGGAAGCAAGAGTATCTTGCTGCTTTTGCTTTAAGTCTTCTCTTCTTACCCCTTGCCCCAGTTTATCTCAGCTCTGTATAGTGATTCAGTTTGTCTTGCTGCAAATTTTCAGTCCCCTAGGGAAGATAGGATAATGCTGCCTTCAGACAGCTGTGTTTGGGAGCAAGACTGACTTAACCAGCTGGCTGGTATCATTGGAGCCCAAGGACCTGCCAACTCAGGGAGAGCAGCTGTTTGGGCTGAAATTGTGATAATTCTTATGACTTTGCTTTCTATATATCAGCTTTTGAATCTTTCTTTTAAATGCACACACAAAAGAAAGATTCTGGGGTGTCTGAGGCCACCATAGGTGAAGCACGGGGCATTCACCTCTTGTGACTCATGACTGTTATAAAGGAAAAAAAAAAATCCAGAAGGAGACTTATTTCAGATAAGAGATGGTATTGAATAGATCGATAAATTTGGACAGCTCAATTAGGAGGTTATGTAACCATCAAGAATCAAATCTGAAGATTCTTTTTTAATGAAAGGAAATGCTGCAATATAATGTTAGATGAAATGTGTGGGATACAAAGCTGTGTAAAGAATATAATCTCCACTATGGAAAAGTGTGTGTAGTATTAAATGCGAATTCATGCAAAGCACTTTACCTAGTGCCTGGTGTGGCAAATACTTACTAAATCATAGTTATAGAAACCGAAGTCTCTAACCACAGGGAACATATTTGTCTAATTCACTGTTATGCCCAGAGTGCCTAGTATAAAGTAGATACTCAAAAGAATTTTGCTGATTAGATGAATGAGTATTATTATATGAATTTAAAAAGGAATCTGGGGAAAAAAGCCCTGTGTTATCATCTGTAATTATATGTATAGTTGTAGCAACTTAATCCCTCTGTGCCTCAATTCCTTATGAAATGTTGAGGATGTTAGCTGTCATATGGAATGTTGCTGAGAACTAAGCCAGCTGTGTATGCATAGAGTGCAGTGACTGGTAGCTAGGGAGCCTGCCGTGAGTGACAGCTGCTGTAGTCATGGTAGCACCATGTAAGTGATGGCTATTATATTTAGTAAATTCTAGAATACTTTTGTCTGAAGAAAAAAAGGTAAGAGTTGTGATAATTTTTGTCTTCATTTTCTTTTTTCATTTTTGTTTTTTTTAAGAAATTAAGTTCATTGTCTATCATTTTATTCTCACTTTTTTAGCTATCGATGATGATGATGATGATAATGATAATAGCTCCAAAGAAAAAAGCTCATAGAGAAATAAAACCCAAATGCTGATTGTGATTACCTGCAAGTAGTACAATTGGGAGAAGCTCAGTTTTTTTTTTTTCTTGAATCTTTTCTTCATTTTCCAAATTGTCTTTAGTATGTATATATACACACACACTTTCCTCCAGGGTAAAAAAAGCAACCACACACACACACACACATTTTTTAAGCAAGGAAAAGACGCTCAGCCTCACAGATAACAGGGCTGCTAAGCTGAGAGGATGCTCCCATTGAGGGCAGTTGAGGAGGAGGGGAGAGGGCAGCCTGCTCTGGGTTGTTCTTGGAATGTTATTTAAATATAGTTTTCACAGTCTAAGAAAGTTGTAAAACATTATCAAGAACTGGGAAATAAAACCAATGGAAAAAGGTAAAGGGATTTTGATTAATTGGTTCTGGACAAAGATTAAAAAAGCTTTAAGTACTGTTAACAGACAGTTGCTTATATTTATCTCAGCTGTTTCCTATTTCTCCCAGAGAAGAGAACAAAAAGAGGATTCATAAAAAGTATGGCAGGAGTTAGAAGTGGAAGTGAACGGTTATCAAACTCTGGGACCAGCTCTAGAAGGAGGGGGTTTGATGTTCTTAGAACTGTTCATGGTGGACTCCTGAGCATGTGCCTGTGATCTTTTCTGATCTTTTCTTGCTGAGTCTAAGTCACCACCAAACTTTCAATTGTACCAATTCAGACCTGTGCTTTCTTCCTAATCTGCAGAATTGTGTAACCTTTTTGTGAAACTTCCTTTGCAGATATTTAACACCCTACCTGATGTGCCACTCACCAATGCCCAGCTGCACCTGTCTCGGAAGAAGAGTGGTGACTCCAAGCCCCCATCCTGCAGCGAGAGGCCCCTGACACTCTTCCATGCCATGCAATCAACAGAGAAACGTGAGTCCCTGCTGCTCTAGAACAGTGTGGTGTTCAGGGACATCCCATGCTGCCTCCACTGCTCGGGATGGACACCTCTGGTCTCTCTGTATGCTGCTGGCCTTTTGGGTGCTTGAAGACTGGGCTTCATAATGCCCATCAAGTCCCATTTGCTGAGTAACCCTGGTAGGACAGGAAGCAGCACTGCCAAGAATGAAAGGCAGGGGGTGCTGTTGAGGATTCTCTTTGCAGGTCTGTGGACTAACACCTGAGTTTCTTTTCCATGCCAAACAGCAGGAGGTCAGCTGTGGCCTCTTTGGCCCCTTAGTTTTAGTAGCTCCCATAGAATTGATTTCCTTTTCTTTTCTCAGTTTGTAATTGAATGTCCATTAGAGGGAGTCATGTGGAATACTAGAATGTGCCTTTGTGAGGGCGGGACCTGGTTCTCCTTGCCCTTTCTCTACTCTGTGCCTGGTGTAGAGTTGGCATTTTAAAATACATGGAACTTATTAATGAATTAATTAGAGAATAAGTCCTCCTTGTTCCAGACAGCAAATGTATCAAATTGTTTTTTCCTTCCAGGATTTTTGAGTTCTTTGTAGGGATCAGGTATTAGACCTTACACTGCCCTATCTTCCTTCAGCTTCTGTAATAAGAGACTTGTGCAGGGAGGGAGAGCAGGCCTCCAGCTCTGCAGGGAGGCACTGGTTCTTGTGCCAGCATCTCCACGAGGGCAAGCCTTTTACCTCTCTCAGGCTCAGTTTGCTCACCTGTATAACAGGGATGAAAATGCCCCCTTAGAGAAGTAGGATTAAGTGGAATTAGGCATTTCAACATCTGGCCCAAAGCCTGGAACAGGGCAAGGATCATTAACTGAGAATGGCTGCTACCATTATTAGTTATTGTTTAATCGCACGCAGTTACCAAGGCTGGTTCGTACATGCAGCTGTCGGTTTATGTGATGCCTGCCACAGGCGGGAATGTAAAAAATGGGGCCTTGTCTTTAAGCAGCTCAAAACAGAGTAAGGGAAATAGCCCAGTGAGCACACAGTGGTAAGTCAGCATAGAGAAATGTGCATCAGGGGAGGCAGTAGAATGCCCTGGAGGTAAGCTTGACCTGCTGTGACCCCCGGTGGCCCCCATGGGAGTTCTACCTCTGCTGCCCCCCCAGCTCTGTGTGACCTATCTTCACTTCTGGAAAAGAGGAATAATGGTTTCTCAAGGTTTCTACATTCTTGGTGGTAATCAGGTACCGGGCCCTAACACAGACAGTCTCATCTCAGCTGTTGCAGTAGGAGAGCCGCGTGGGATACTACAGGAGTAGAGGCCTCCAGCTTTGCTGGGCATCACAGGGCCATTGTGCAGATGAAAGTGGTTCAAACAGTGTCAGGTGCAGAGTCTGTGCTCAGTAAAAGCTGGCCTGGTGGTATTATTGTTATAATTATTGCTGCTGATCTGTGTGAGGTCCAGCAAAAGCACAAAGAGGACAGTGACTGCTTTGCCTTGAAGAGGAAAGGTTCCATATCTGGATTGAGATCTGTCATTTTCTTTGTCATAAAAAAGGTTGGGTTTTTTTTGGGGGGGGGTGATTTTTTGTTTAATCCCTGTATTTCAAAAGTAACAGCCTTCCTTATCTTAAGTCCAGAATGCAAATCTTCCCTGCCTCCTACCCTCACTGCATTTCAGGATGTCACAGTATCCCACAAGAAGGCTGCATCCTGATGTTTAGCACCATTTGGGTTCTTGTGAATATTTTGTTTTAATAAGTAAAGCTACTATTATCATTCTTCTATGTAAATCTGCTTATATTCATGATCATTTCCTTAAGATAAATTCCTAAAAACATTTCTAGGTCAGTGGATATGTACACTCTGATGACTTTGACCCTATCCTGGCACTAGCTTCCCTCCTAATAGTAGCCCACATTCCTCTTAAGCATCTGTTTGGGTTCATTCTTTCCATGGTATGCACATAGCCTTGGCCCCTCTGTGTATAACAAGAAGACTGTGGAACAGGACTGATCTCACCTCCATGTACTGAAAAATCCAGGCATTAGGCTACAGGGTACGGTGCCTCTCAAGTTTCCAGGAAAGCCATGGTCACCTAAGGTTTCCTACAAAGCAACATACAGCAAAGATTGGGGTAAGCCAGGCAGTGTTGGTCAATTCCCCTAAGCTTAAGATAGTGCTGGGTTTGTGGTCACACTGGCACAGAAGCAGCCTTGGAATGGGTCTTAAAGCACACTCTGGAGCATGTCGGGAAGGACAGAGATGAGGAGAAAATCAATTAGATCTTTGTCCAAGATTAATTTTATCATATAAGGCAGAGGATAAAAGTTGAGGATGTGTGAAAGCAGACCTGCCTAAGCCCCAGAACAAGCTGCTGTGTCTGCGAGTGCTGATGGGAGACAGGAAAATGACAGAGCTTTCCTCTCAACAAGAGGAAGCAAACCCCAGAAACGGGCTGCAGTCTCCACGTTCTCAGATGTTGGTGGTAACATTGCTTCCCGTCTTTCTTAGAGAAAAAAAAAAAAACATTTTAATTGAAAAGTCTGTGAATGTATATACATATGAGAAAGTATATATAAGTATAAATATGTGAGTGTGTTTTATAGTTTGTTTTGAACACACCTTTTTCTCTGGGAAACTGGAGTGATATCCAGGCTGATGTGGCAAACATTGTAGCATAGGAGGGAGAGTCCATGCACGGGGAAGACGAGGCCTGAGCTGCAGGGCTCACACCTCCTGGGTGGCAATGCCCTCATCACTGTCAGACCAACAGGAGATGGGCACTGAAAAGTTTCCACACCCTTCACCTTCCCTTTGTCTAGTCTGTTGACAAAGGCAGAGAACTTTATTAAAAGCACTCTTTGGAAGGGTTGAGGTTGTGGCTCAGTGGTAGAGCACTCACCTAGCATGTGTGAGGCCCTGGGTTCAATCCTCAGCACCACATAAAAATAAACAAGTTAAATAAAGATATTGTATCCAACTACAACTAAAAAAAATAAATATTTTTTTTAAAGAAAGCACTCTTTGGAGTTAAAGTACAGGTGAAGATTATGCAAGTAATTTGTAGGAAAAAAAATGCATGTTCCTATAGAATGATGTTCTTCACTTTAAGGCTTCTTTACACACCAAGCTCAGTGCTTCCTAAACTTCAATCACTGACATAAATCTCTGTTCGCTATTAGGGCCACAATCACATAACTCATGATTACTGTTTGTTCCAGGTACTTTAAAATGATTTTTAAAGCAATGCATTTCTTTATGTGGCCTAATCTCAATATGTAAAATCTCTAAAAATATTAATTTAATGGTTTCACTGTATGATTTTCTATTGTTCATTAAAATAAAATGTAGCCATTAAGAAAAAAAAAATGTTCATCCACATCCCACCTTAGAATTAGCTAGTGTACCACCTGTGGAATGGGTCCCCTAGTTTGAAATTCACAGTTCTAAACCTTAATTTTGACTGACTCCAATATATCCTCTTAATTTAAATCAAACTCAAGTTTCTTTTGTGCACTTGACTACAGTCGGGTCTGATATTGTCAGAAGCTCTGTACGTAGCTGTGGACACTCACCATTCGTGTCAGTATTATGTTGTACATGTGGGGTTTGTTGTGATACCTGTGCAGGTTTAATGTGACCTTACCTTTCTTCATGTTCTTGCCCCAGAGCAAATACCCTGTCTGAGCGACTGTACTGTGTGGACACACATTCACACAAAGGCATGAGTACATGCACACATACCTCTTCTCTCCCTTCAGACTCGCCATCCCATACTGTTCCAAAGTTCCTTTCCTCTTACATGTGTCTGCCTGGTATCTGATATTGAGTCCATGCTCCTTTTTCTTTTATCTTTATCTTTTGAGTCCAGGTCCTTTTTCTCCTCACTGAACCACTGAAGTATTATGCTCTCTGCATTCGTTGGCCAGCCACCTCTGCAGTCTCTAATTGAGATGCTTAACGGTGTGGAGGTTTCTGTAGTAGTCCACTTAGGTGCCTTTCTTGGAGAAGTCCCAGCTGTTCATCTTCATTGTAGCTTCCCCCACCTCTCTACAGTGGCCTGCTCTGTGCACAAGTTGCAGCCCATTCTTTTCTCTGAGTTGATTCTGTGCCAACACTTGTTGCCTCAGATTGTCATTTACCTTCTCTTTCCCATAGAGGACACTCCTGAAAGTCACCTTGGGAGTTTGATAGAAGCAGTCCTCTGTCTTTGTACCTGTACTTCAGACTCATAGAAGCGTTTGGTATAATAGCTGATGCTTACTGAGGTGTCCTTGTTTCCCAGAGGAGTTTATCCTTCCACGTCGGTAGACCAGTTGTGTGCCCAGACACCTGCCATGACTCTTCCTCTTTGTCCTATGGGAATGAGTGTGGAGTCTTCTCAGATGGCTTTTTCCTTTTCCCGAAAGGTAAAGCTGTCTTTAAAATGACAGTGGTCTCTTTCCAGAATGAGGAGCCAGATGGTTTCTCCTGCTCTGTGCTGGGTAGAGATTTAGGTCAGTTACAAAGCATGTGACTCCTCATGGCATAGGCGGTGTGTGGTAGAAATGGGGCTAGAAATGAAATGGGAGTACCCGTGAGATGAAACTTTGGAAAAGAGGAAAGGAATGGTGGGAAATGGCATGGTTTAGAAAACATCATAGCAAAACATGAAAATCATCAGGAAACCACTGCATGTTTTAGTGATGAGGGACTAGATATCAGAGTTGTCTGTAGTTGATCAAGAAATGTTTTCTTTAAAGGATTCTGAGAAAAATACCAAAGAAAATGAGGGTCCCATTCTGACCCAAAGGACAAAAAGGAAGTCTGTAGTATATAACAGAAGGAGCATGGGGGAGAGTCCTTTTTGTAAATAGCAGTGGGTAGTCTCTAAAATGAGGAGAGGACTGTGGAAAAATAATTTCCCCAAATGAACTTGGAAGACATTTTCTCCTAGTAATTGTTTTCTGTTTCTGTATGTTTAATATATCTGACTCTGTAACTTGTCAAGTGGTTTCTCACTCTGGGCACTGCATATAGCACCATCATTTAAACTTTAAAATTGTTTCACAGGTAAATGTCTATATTTTCTAGTTGGAAGAAAATACAATTTATATTTTATTTATTACGATAGGATTTATAGTTATTTATATTTATAAATAATGTACTCAAGATCACTAGCAATGAAGTAGTAGAATTCTAACCAGCCTACCTCAAAGGTACACCATTAGCCAGCCATTATTCAGATTTCCAGTTTGAATGTATGGGACAATTCCATAGGTGATGTGGCTCTGTGAAAGTGGGCTGTTGTGACCAAGTCTGCAAACCCAACCTACTTCCAAAGGAAGATGGTTCCAGTTATACTCAGGAACCTGGAGGTTAAACTCTTATAAAGCTGGGGGTCAGCCTGTTAGGACCTGGGGGCTACTATAGAATGGGCACATTTGATAAAGGACCCTGAGGTCCTCCAATTAGGTTTGAGCCTCATTCAATAACAATAAAAGTAAAAATAATTATAGCTCATCTCATGTGCCAAATGCCTCCTAAAGCCCATCATGATCTCTTCTTATCCCACAATTTATAATCCCATTAGGTAGGTCCTCATTGATACTTTATAGACAAGTAAATAAGGCTAGAGAAGGTAAGTGGTCATACAATCAGCCAATGGCAGTGGAGGAATTTGTTACCCAGGAACAATCCCATCACTGGATCTTATGTTATCTCCAAAAGGGTGCCTCTGTCAGTTCTTGAGGCACCGAAGTAAAAAACCTTGCTAGGCTGAGTTACAGAAGCAATAAAAACCATCTGTCCCTGCTTCCAGAGCTACCATGGGGGCAGTTAAACCATATTAAATGGGTTCCTTAATATGCAAACTGGCAGACTGCTGCCACATGACCGCCTCCCCTCCAAATCTAGCACTGACTCTGCAAAGAGTACTATGCGTTCAGTAGTGGATTTTAATATCCTGGGCCAAGACACTCTCATTTGCGATCACCTCCGAACAGATGGAACGTGGTTTTTCAACTGTGCTGCCAGACGGATGGTAGCAAAGGAGATTACTATTTAATCTCCAAGTTTCCACACAAATATATCATCTAGCAGAAATGGGACTGGTATATGTAGGTGAAAGGTACTGACATCCAAGCTGCACTTTTTAAGGACAACTGTAGAAGGTAGACCAGAGAGATTGGATGAACCAGCAACAAGGTCTTGTACCTTTTGATTTCTTCCAAAAGGTTGCAGAGTGACATTTGTGACTGAGTTTGTTCCAGATTTTTAGGATATACACAAGAGGTTGAAATGAGTTACTTGGAATGGTGATTCTTGGACTTAAGTGTGCATTAGATTGTAGGGAGCTTATTAAAAATATAGATGCTTTATCTCTTCTGAGTTAGGAGATCTTGGCTAGAGCTCAGGCATCTGTATTTTTAAAAGCACCCTGGTGGTGCCAATGCTAACTGTAGTTGGCTTAGCAAGGTGGGGACAGTGAAGTTTGCTTGTATTCTGTCATTCATTACCAGATCATCTCTGACTCCCCTCAGGGCTTTGAAGCAGCTGGCATGGTGGTTGAAAACAGAGGCCCCATAGTCATACTGAGTTTTTTGTTTTGTTTTGTTTTTTGTTTTTATTGTTGTCTCCATCACCTACCAGCTCTGAGACCTGGAAGACATTACTTTTCTGAGCCTCCGTTTTCTCATCTCTAAAATAGATCACTAATAATAGCTGCCCTAGAGGGTAATTATTATTAAGTGAGGCAGGGCATGTAAAGTACTTGACACTCAGCCTAGAACATAAAACGCACCTAATAACTGTTAGCTAGCTACAGTTACGATGATTTTCATCAGGCTATAGTTTTACCTTATAGTTGACTAAGGAAATAATCCCTTTCTGGAGCCTACAGATTCCAAGGGAGAGGCCCACAGTGAGGGAGATGCTGAGTTGCTCTGGTTCCAGAGAGAGTGCATTTGATGCTTGAGTACAACTACATCAGCAGCCTATGTATATGTTGTACAGTGTTGTGGGGAAGGTGGCAGCGGATTCCTGGCCATTGTTTCACATGGATCATGTTAACTAGCTGCTGGGATTATAGCTCTGATTAATTCTTTTAGTTCAGTTAATGCATCCTGGACCCTCTCCCAGACAGGCCTAGTGAGAGATTGAGAATTCAGCTTACATACTTCTCATGTGTGTCTTCCTTGTTGAAAATGGGAATTCATATTACTCAAAGGCTTACATTATGCCTTTCTCTGAGCAGTCAAAGCTGTAGCATGTGCCATTTCTCAGGTTGCCTCTGGAGATCCTGGGCGTTCTGGACACACCCGTTTGTTTTGGCAGATAGTATGTTTGTCCATATGGGTTCCTATTGTCACACGGGCTGCAGAAGGTATAATGTGGCTATTGGCTTAATTATGTGTGGTTATGTGTGTGATTGAAAACCACATAGTTGATGTAGCTATTAAAAATGATGTGTGGAACACTAATGGAAAGAAAAAAGTTCAATGTAGATCATTATGTGGAAAAAATCACATGATCATTATGTGGAAAAAACCTTTGTAGCTCAGTGGTTACATTCATGGAGTCCTGGGTTCAACCTCCAGAACCACAGTAAGAAAGTAAATAAGTTAAATAAGATTCACATCTTGAGCATCAGCACTAAATGAACGAAGCACATAAGGCAGCATTATGTCCTTTTTCCCTGTGTGTGATATGATCCTTCTTTTGAGGGGAGGGTGGGAGGTGGGAGAGGTATTGAACTTAAGGGCACTCAACCACTGAGCCACATCCACAGCCCCATTTTGTATTTTATTTAGTGACAGGTTCTCACTGAGTTGCTTAGCACATTGCTGTTGCTGAGGCTGGCTTTGAAGTCGTGATGCTCCTGCCTCAGCCTCCTAAGCCGCTGGGATTACAGGTGTGTGCCACCACGCCTGGCTGATCCTTCTTTCTTAAAAGAAAAAAGTGTGTGTATGTGTGTGCATGTCAGTATTCCTACATAGAGCAGAACAGCTGGACATTTATATGCCAAAATAAATATAGCTGGAGGGCAGCTCATACAGGGTATTTGTTTATGTGTATGCTTTTCTGTATTTTCTAAATTGAAGAAGAATGTGCATTTATTATGTATTGACTTCTTTTTAAGTTATTAAAAACAAAACTCCCTAATTGTACCTTCCATTTACTATCTCAAGCCATTTTGCAATGAGTCATGATATAAAAATAAATAAATACATAGTTTCTTCCAGAGAGGAGCAGAGTAAGCAGTCTAGATGGGTTCCCTCAGACACCAGGCACTCCTAAGTTGAAGGGCAAGAAGCTCTACTTAAAATAAGTTCTCAAGTAGGAAAAGAGGGCCAAGTTGTGAGTTGTGGAGTGTCGGTCCAATGGTCCAACTGATCATTCAACTCCCTGCTCAGCCATTAAGGCTCACTTCTACCTTGTGGTTTTTCTGAAATGGTGGTGGTTCATGGTCAGGCCTCCCATTGTGCCTCCACGTCTCATTCCTGTGAACCAGTTCAATCCCAGGCCAGCCACAGTGCTTTTCCCATTCTCTCATGAAATCCAGTTTTATTGGCATTTTTCCCCTTTGCAAAGAAAAAGGTTCTTATGAGTGCAATGGGGCAAGAATTCGTCAGTCCACACAGCACCAAAACCAGAGACAAAATGTTGTACTGAAGACAAACTGTTAAAAGTGTTAATGTCAGGTACTGTGTGTATGCTCAAAACAATGTAACTGGCCATATTTTTTCACTTACCATTAAATTGTTGAATCCATCATTGCCCAAGCTTTTTTTTTAACATTTTTTAAAAAACATTGCCTGAACTGTTTTTGTATGCCCAAACATATCATCCAAACTGCTTTTTAAGATTATTTTTTATCATAGAGACTGAGACTGAGTCAGCATGAAATCAGACCACCTCAGATTTTACTGTGGCTTGGCATGCCCACTACTATCAGGAGCAAAAACTATAGGAGGGGAAAAAAAAAAAAAAACTGCCTCAGAAAGTCAGCTTCTAAGCTTCTCATGTACTTGGGTGTTTCCCAGAGATGGTAAACTGAGAAATTGCTGTGCACTCATCATTTTTTATTGCAAAATTCATTAAGCTGCCATGCTATTATCATCCTATCTTATCAAGATGATACATTACAGACTTCATTGCAAAACTTTAACAAGCAAGAGAAAGTACACCTCTCCCAGCCATAGCACGAGAAAGCCTCTAGGTATTTTGCCTGTGTCTTTCTTTCTTTTTCTTTTTCTTTTTTTTTTTTTTTTTTTTTTGTGTGTGTGTATAGAACTCTGATTCTTTGCAAAACTTCCTTCTGCCTGGTAACTCCCCCCTCATTTGATTATGTAGGAAGAGTTCCTTCCTTTTGGTTTTGTGAGGCATCAGGAGCTACTTAGAAAGAATAGTCCTTTTTCCCTCCTTTTGACCTCAAGACTCTGGCATCATGGAAAGCTGATATGTTAGCCTGAATTCCTACAGACTTCCACGCATAATGGGAAACCTCCCCCAAAGTGACGTCAAAGATCTGTGTTTCATATTTACTCTCCAGTTCTGCGTATTCAGTGGGCCAGACGTGTTCAGGCCTGCCAAGATGCGTGAGTTTGGCTTGGCTCTGTATGTGCTTTCCTGGCGTCGTCTGTGAGTTCTGTGATAAACACAGATCCTGCCTCCCGTATGTGATGGGGTTGCCATTAGAGTGAACAGGAGTCACTTGGTAAATATGGAAAGTGAAGTAGCTTAGCTTCCAGATTTCCATGGCAACCCCCAGAACAAGTACAATATCACCAAAATTATTCTGTAGCTTTCCTTTTTTAGTTGCAGTGATTTGGTTACATACCCATGTTTTTCCACTCCCGATTTGTACAAAAATCGAAAAAGCTGCCCACTGTCAGCAGTACATTGGTTTTAAGGACATCAGTTGTCCCTGTCTGATGCACCTGAAAAATTTAATCACACAAACCTCTGTTCCAACAGAATAAAGTATGATTGCAGATTATACCTTTACACACATTATGTATCTCATCCCCATTCATGGAGCTTTGGTATATGTGGTACATGGACTAGGCACCAGGAGTACATAGTAAACCATGACCTCACAGTCACTTGAATGGATGCTGTGTGGCCAAACAGTACATGCCTGCCCTTGAGTAGCCGGCCTCCTTATGGACCAAGCTTACATCCAGTTTGTCAGTCCATATAATATATGTGCATGAAAGGAACATTACTGACACATATTGTTTGGGGCTTTGTTTCATTATTTCCTTGTTTCTGGGCTCTTATTTTTCTGAAACTAATACAAAAAAAAATATTCTTGTGGACCAATACTTTTGAGAAAGGCAAACATTCTTACTGACTGGAACCTTCAGGAGCATTCCTAAATTGTGGGCATTCTTTCTCCTTTTGTCATTTAAACGATTCCTTATGATCTTGTTGATTTGACTCATAACTGGTTGTTGTTTTTTCTTTGAAGTCCACCATCCTATAATTTTTTTCCTCCAACAACATAATTGCCATCAATCCTCTGTATACCTTCTGATTGAGGATACCAGAGTTGGACTGAATCATCAGTGACTTAAGGAAGTCCAGCTCCATTATTTGAAGGATTCAGTTCATTTTTATTTAAAAAGACATCTTCCAGGCTGCCTCTTCCTGTGCATTTCTGTTAGGAGCAGGTACTCATTTACTTGCAAGACAGGAAAAAAAAAAAAAAAACCAACCTCCTATTTTGAGGGACATTACTGAATCATTTTATCTTTATTCCTTATTTTATTCCAGATTAGAATTTGCCTTGATATCATTTGCCATAACCACTGAAACATTTTGTTTGCTTTTGATTTTACTCTCTACTTCCCTGGAATAAACCTTACCTTCCTACTCACCCTCAGTCAGGTTGTCAATATTTCTGCTCAGATCGCCTATCTGAAAGTTATAATGAGACCACAGATAATGAGGCTTATCTCTAAAACACTGTAGTTGTCCTGGATTTCTGGATTTCCTTGTTACATGGTCCAAGGAATGCCAATAAAGGGTCTGCCCCTTAG
Organism: Marmota monax; assembly: GCF_021218885.2. NCBI lineage: Eukaryota > Metazoa > Chordata > Mammalia > Rodentia > Sciuridae > Marmota > Marmota monax. The sequence goes on along the minus strand of NW_026693712.1, from coordinate 15,768,878 downwards.
AATGCATATTTGACAGTCTTGACTGCAAAGCCCTGGAATTTTATGATGCAGTTTTTGTGTTTTCTTCTTGACCAAATAACTCCTTTCCATGATATTTTGCTTTTATTGTTGTTTTGTTATGTTATATGTTGTACATCTGTGAAAGAGCCCTATCTGTCTCTGTCTATCCTTATACATACACACATACATATCAAACTAGAACCTCAAAAAGAATTCCTTTTTTAAGAAAAGAATGCCTATATCCTCCAGTAAATGAAATACTAGAAACCTTCAAGTTGAATTAGTTGTTTTATTTTGTTGACTTTTCTAGTCCATAGTGGGTCAAGTTCTTATTCTCCACACTATCTTCTTTCTTTAACAGGTTTATTTCAGACAAATACTGTGCTCTGTTTGCTGGAGACTTCCCTACTAGCTCATGAGACACCAGTCTGCAATACTGTCACAATAGACATGTTCTTAAAAGCTCTTATCTAAATCCAGTTTTTAGAATTATATCTTATGAAAATCGGGATTCTGATATTCTAGAAAGCAAAACACCTTTATATAATGTTGTTTTCAATTTTGGTTTTAAAGCTTTGTGTTAAGTTTCTTATAGTCTACTGAGGAAGGTAGACATAGACAAATTTGTACAAGTTGATAAATATCAGTCTAAACAAAATTTTAAAACTATGGTAGAAATCTATTGAGCCTATTTGATATGCAATAGGCTCTCAATAAATATTCATTGAATAAATGAAATTTGAGGAAGTTTTCATCTCAGATATTCCTTTTTTGTAATGAATAATAGGGAGGGGGGAAATGACCTGATAACATTTAAAAAAAAAAAAAAACATAATATCAAGGCTAGGCATGGTGGTGCAGGACTCTAAACCCAGCAACTTGATTGAGAGACTCATGCAGAAGGATCACAGGTTTGAGGCCAGCCTTTGCAACTTAGTGAGATCTTGTCTCAAAAAAAGGCTGGGTGGGCTTGGCTTGTGGCTCAGTGGTAGAGTGCTGGCCTTGCAAATGTGAGGTACTGGGTTCAATCCTCAGCACCACATAAAAAATAAAGTAAAGGTATTATGTCCATCTACAACTAAAAAAATTAAAAATTAGAGAAAAAAAAGGTGGGGGATCTGGAAATGTAGCTCAGTGGTAAGGTGCCTCTGGTTTCCATCTCTAGTACTGCCAAAATAATAATAATATAACTTTAGAATGATATTGTTTTTGATTTGTAGGATCATAACTCTCTCATGAACAAAGTGAATATAATCACAAGAGAGACATGAGCTATACTTATTCTCTTCTCCTTCCTAAGAATTCAAACAACTGTGTCATGCAAACTTGGCCCCTCACACTTCTTAAACTAAAATTAATAAAATATTCACCTCTCCTAGTGTATGAAGCAGAAAAAGTCTACAGTTGAAGGTCACAGGAATGTCATCTTCACTCCCTTTCTTTACATGGTGGTCTTGAGCTCTTCTCACTCTTCAGGAATCTTGAAAATAAGTATTTTGTGCAAGGAAAGTTTTACTTTATTTATACTGATTCATACTGGTAGGTGGTGTATCCATTTTCTCAATGATCCCCTAATTATGTAATTTGAGAGTTGTTTCTCTTCCTAGTAGCAAGTTCCTGTTTACAGGCCCTATTAACCTTCCTGCTCAATGTTAACTTACGGTTTCTCTTTCTTTTGGATTGTTTCTGTTTGAAAGTTAAGCCCTTAAATTATGAATAATTCTAAATCGCAATAATCACTTGAATAATCTACTTTCATCAACATCTGCTTAAGAGTTCAGGAACCTCCCAGTAACCTCATAGATCTTTTGTCTGTTTTTTGGGGCTTTTAGAATTTGCCAAGATACTAGGGATATTGGTGGGGGCAGGGGGTGGGCAGAGAGAGAGAGAGAGAGAGAGAGAGAGAGAGAGATTTGTGAAGACTACTCTAACATCATTATATAAGCATAATTTGTTTTTACAGACATGACATGACTGTTGCAAAGGGGAAAGCATTTCTTATGACATTACCCCCTTTATTACTTAAAGAGATTCAAGTTCCAATGTTGACCTGTCAGTTGCCATGTGAGTGATTCCAGTCTGTCCTTTTAGGGTTATGGTATACATCTAACTCATGTCAGAAAGGCCCAGTAAGAATTAAGAATTTGTCCACATTTCTTCCTTTTTTTAAAAAAAAATTAATTGTAGATTAAATAATAACTTTATTTTATTTATTTTTTATGTGGTGCTGAGGCTTGAATCCTGTGCCTCACACATGCTAAGCAAGTGCTCTACCATTAAGCCACAACCCCAGTCTTCTACATTTATTTCTTGACAAGTGAAATAATTGCCAGAAACATCTGTTGATTTCATATGGTATATCTGTAATGTCTGCAGGATGAGAATGACATTCCAAATCTGTATTTTGCTACACCCATGGTGCCTGTGTCATTTAGCTACATCAGCTCCAAAATGTTTTTTTCAATGCATGGTTCCAAGTTTTTAAAGATGAGAAGAAACAGAAAGTTCTTTTCTTTGAGCAGTATTCTAAAGTTTACAGAACACATTCCTGCATATGATCCCACTTGATCCTCGTGACAGCTCCATGAGCTGTGCAAGGCAATTCTTGTTCTCCCCATTTTGTAGATTCATTAATCAAGAATCTGAATCAAATGGAAATTGCCTGAGGCCACACAACCACCAGAGATGGGTTCTTGAAGAGAGTTCAGGTTTCCTCTCTCCTGGGTTGGTCCCGTTCTCCAAGCATGATTGTGACTGCTTGGACCATGGACTGGGGTTTTTGTTGGTTGTAAGCAGACTACAGTGCAGCCTCTTACAGCCCTATATATAGAAGAATTAACTTGCAGTTAAACATCAAATATGTGAAGCTGGAGGCAACCCAGAAGGATGTGTCTGGGGTGGGGTAAGGAATTTAGACGAGCTGAGTCATAAGGAAATTGGTAGCCAAATAGTAGATATTCTATAGTGAGGTGCTATAAAATGCAGGTAGGACATGGCCTGTTTAATAGTAAAGGCCAGAGTGTGAGATAAAAGGCAAGTGTCATGGAAGCCAAGGCATCTATTTGGATGCAAGGGGCCCACTAGTCAAAAAAAGACACAGTTTCAGGTGCCATGGCAAGACCACTCTTACGGAAAAAGTCTGGCTCATATTAAAGGTATATCCTGTTAAGATGAGGAAGGGATTTTGCTCCAAATTTTCATGTCATCCATTTCCTTTTGACTCTTTCCTTCTCACTCTTATTTTAGCCTGTTCCTATGTCTTTTTTCTAAGCTTCAAGAATCTCAGTTTTTGTTTTATGTAGAAATAGACTGTCCCTATACAATATTAACATGGGGCTTGTGGCATTTTTCCCTGCAGAGGAACAAAGGAACAGCATGATCAACTCCAGTTTGGAATCTGTCTCATCAAATGCAAACAGCGTCCTTAATTCCAGCAGCAGCCTACAGCCCAACATGAACTCCAGTGACCCAGACCTGGATGTGGTCAAGCCCACCCGGCCCAACTCACTGTAAGTATAACGTCCACCCACTTGCTACACAAGGGCCCCAGTCAGCCATTGTGCCAGAATTTACTCTCTGGTCCCACCTGACTTTGGGCCATAGTCCCATGAACATGATTTAAACCTTTTCCCTAAACTTGGAGGTTGGCTGGTTTGTTGGATTTTTTTAAAGTATCATCATCTCAAAGGGGAGTCACTATTCTTAACATACTGCTTCTTGGCCTTGGTGAACTTGATTTACTGTCCTGCTGAGATGGCTTTGGTTATGGCTATTGCCTGTGCTGGCTGCTGGGCATGAAATTTGCTTAATTTCATAAATATCCAGGGACTGTAGTAGCTCTGTAGATCAGTAGCCAAGTATGTTTCATTCATGTTGTGTCAGTTTCCCTTCCCCTGACTATGTTGGAAATGTTCAGTGCTACCTCTGTGCCCGCTTCCAAAAAGGAAGAGCCCCTAGTTGGCCTTTGGGTCTTCATATCCTCAAACCTTAGTATAACTATGATCTTTCACCAGAGACTATGAAAGAGCCTTTTTTTTTTTTTTTTTTGGCTTTATCTTGAGCCTTAGGCACTACAGCCAAGACAGGCAGTGTGGGGACTGGTTGTCCAATCCCCCACAGAAACTATTCCACTAGATCCAGAAAGTTCTCCCCTGTGAATTTATCCAGCATTGCTTAGCATGCTTCTTCAGACCATCCTATAAATCTTGTCAGCTAGAGCCTTTGCAGAAAGAATGTGAGGCCATGACCAGAACAGCTGGACTCTCAGGCTACAGCTGTATAAAAGTCAAGAAAAACAGAGTTGACTTTGCCTTTCTCTAGTGAAAATAACTTGAGGCTCAGCCACGGATTGTCTCCAGGCAGTTGTTTCACTTGGAGAGACATCAGCACTTGGGTGAGACACCAGCATGTCAGCAGCCTTCTCCTGACCCTCGGAGTGCTGTGGTTGCATGAAAGCACCCAGAGGTTCCATCTCTTTAAGATATTTACAGATCTGCAAAATGGGTCTAATGATTTTTTGCCTTAGAACAGACTAAGGGAAAATAAATGTTTGAGAGGAAAAATGACTCCAAAATGGCCTTTAAAAGTACATGTAATGGATAGGTAACTACCGTGTAAGGTAAAATCTTTGAGAAAAATCAGGTCTTCTTTTAGTTGTTGGCAGCTTTACATTGTATGGACATTCAGGAAGTTTAATTCCTGGCCCTTTTTTGGTAGTGTGTCTGTTCACCAAGATGTGGACCATGCCTCAAGAGCTTAAAATTATTGAATCTGTCCATCTTCTGGGCAATGGGTTTCTTCTGGTTCTCTATGAATGAACTTGCGGAGGAACCCACCCAGCCTTTCTGCATGTTTCCTCAGGCTCTCCTATACCTGATTTCCTAAAATTAAAGAGGATTCTATTTTCTTCCCTTTCTTTTTTTTTCCTTCCTTTTCCTCCATTTGGTTTACGTTTCTGTACCTTGCAGTGGCTAAAGTTATTTCTTGCTCAGCATGAGCAAAGTTGAACTTCTTGCCCAGGTTGCTTAACACCCTCTGACTTTAGCCATCCAATACCAACTAATGGTCTTTAATCTTTGTTTTTAGCGGCTGGTAACTCAGGGCCCCTGAGTCACCACTGAGTACAGTGTGTACTGAGAGGTTGTTTGGGCAGCTAAATGAAAGGGGGAATATATCTTTTAAACAGGTCCTAGAGGAGAAGCCTTGGGATTTTTAATATTTTAAGATATCTACATGTGATTTGTGTTTTATAACATACTGAAGATCACTCAGCCAACTTCAGACCATCCAGGTGGACTATTCTCTGCCTAATGCAGATTTGGGAGTCTTTCCCAGGAAGGGAGGGTGATTCCAGAAATAGTTCTACTTGTTTGTATTTAAAAGAGGATTAGAGGTAGACGTGTAGGTGTGTTTCCAACAAGACTTCTGTCCCCAAGCTGAATGAGTTTCTGACTCCCCCTGTGCATCCTGAGGCCAGGGAAGGCTGTTCCTTGAGGGAGTAGCAGTGCCAGTGCTGGTGCTGGCGTTTGCCTGGTCCCTGAGTAGGAGCCATGCCAAAGCCCCTGTGAGTTTAGTAAACAGGTTCACTAGCTGTCCCTCAAATCCAAGGTCCTTCTGCCTGGGATTTGCCTGGATGGACCATGAATGGAAGTTAGGCATTCCTGCCAGATGGAAGCCATGGTACTTCCCCTGAGTAATTAATTCTGATGAGGCTGTCAGCACACTATGCCAGGGTAACCAGGCCCAGTCACAGCCAACCAAGAACCCAGAGCTGGAGCCCTTCACTCCCTCCATTGTTGTTCAGTTAGAGGTTTACAGGGATCCTGGAATGAGAATACTTGATGCAGATGGAAACCATAAAACAAAGGCAGAGACAGAGGGCTGCTATTAGCTTGGTGATTATTTAGGCATAAGGTAGGAGACAGCCACCAGGAAACTGTTTGTTCTTTTTATTTCATTTATTCATTTTCACAGTGAACTGGACGATCATCATGGCCATGTAAAAATCATCATGAAAGAAACATTTGTTACTCAGTGTACTTTGGTGCCTCCAATAATACATTTTTCTCTTTGGTAAACCTTTCCTAGCTCTCCAAGGAGATTAAGGTTCTCTTGTTGGCATGAACCTAAAGCTAAATCAGGCATCAGAATTAGTGTTGCCATCATTCTGCCCAGGCCAGGGAGGGCAAGGCTGTTGTGTTCAAATCTTTGGCAGGTTTTCAGCTAGATTCCTAAAAATCAAAGGACAGTTGATAAACCAGTACCAAAGTTCAGCTGGTCTGAAATCATCAGCAAATCTTGCTAAATCTGTTTTGTGCTTAAATCTGTACTAAACTTCCTAGGGGAAACCAGAAAAGGAGAATTCTTGTTATGGTTTGGATGTGAGATGTCCCCCAAAAGCTCACATGTGAGACAATGCAATAAGGTTTGAAGGAGAAATGACTAGGTTATAGCATTAACCTAATCAGTGAATTGAGCCCTGATGGAATTAACTGGGTGGCGGCTGGAGGCAGGTGGGGTGTGGCTGAAGGAAGTGGTTCATTGGGAGCATAGCTGTGGGGTATATTTTTTGTATCTGGAGAGCAGAGTCTGTCTCTCACTCCTTCTGATCACCATGTGAGCTGCTTCCCTCTGCCATACTCTTCCACCATGATGTTCAGCTTCACCTTGAGCTCTGAGGAATGACCTGGTTGTCAATGGACTGAGACCTTTGAAACAATGAGCCTTCAAATAAACTTTCCTCCTCTACAGTTGAAAGACCCTCCTCTGGATGGGTCTTTCAGTCTCAGCAGCTAAAAATCTGACTAAAACAATTCTTTTCCTTCCTGAGTGTACAGTTTGACTAAGGAGAAAATGCAGTGGCATATGACAACGTGAGATGGGACTTTTATAGCTTTTAAGTATGTGTAGAGTTCACTGTCACCAGGCATAATGGTGCATGTCTGTAATCCTAGCTGCTTTGGGAGGCTGAGGCAGGAAGATCACTAGAGGCTAGCCTCAGAAACTAGTGAGATTCTGTCTCAAAATAAAAAATGTAGCTCAAAGGTAGAATGCCCTGGGGCTCAATCCCCACTACCAAAAAAAAAAAAGGGGGGGTTAATATTAACTGAATATCTGTGAGCATATGCATCAGGTCAAAGTATTAGGAAAAGTAAGATGAAGGCGAGGTGGACATTAAGGAAGATTTGGATGGGTAAGTGAAGGAGCATTCCAGGAAAGGGGAACGAGGGAGTGGAGATGATCCAGGATGGATAAATACAGTCTAAAATCATGTATTAGGGGAAGGGAGTTGTAGTTGCACCCCTGCCACTACCAGCAAACAACAACAACAAACACTTGAATAGATCTTTAAAATTAGAACACTTCATATAAAAAAATCCAGACTTCCTGCTGAAACAACTGGACACTCACATGCAAAAACATGAATCTGAATAAAGACCTTACACTTTTCACCAAAATCAACTCCAAGTGGATCGTAGATTTAAATGTGAAAAATCAAAGCTATTAAACTTCTAGAAGATAACAGGAGAGAACCTAGATGGCCTTCGGTGTGATGATGACTTTTTAGTGAAAGAAAAATTGTTAAGTTGTCCTTCATTTAAACCAAAAACTTCTACCCTGTGAAAGACACTGGTGAGATAATGAAAAGATAAACCACAGATTGGGAGAAAATATTTGCAAAACTCATATCTGATAAAGGGCTAGTATCCAAGAAATACAAAGAACTCTTTAATTAACTCAATAATAAGTAAACAAACTACATAATTAAAATATGGTTGAAAATCTGAACAGACACCTCACCAAGGACGTTCAGGTGACAGATGTGCATATGAAAAGATGCTCTACCACATACATCACCAAGAAGTGAACATTCAACACACCTTTTAGAATAGTCAGACTTCCAGAATACTGACACCACGCAGTGTTGGGGAGGACATGGAGCCACAGGAACTCTCGCTCATTACTGGTGGGAATGCAAACTGGTAGAGTCACTTTGAAAGACAATTTGGCAGTTTCTTACAAAATTAAATATACTTGTACCATACAATCTTGCAATTGTGCTCCTTGGTATTTATCAAATGATTTGAAAATTTTTATATCCATATCACAAACATCCACGTAGATTTTTTTAGCAGCAGCTTTATTTATAATTCCCAAAATTTGGTAGCGATCCAGATATTCTTTAGTAAGTATGAATGGATAAGCTGAGGTATGTTCAGACAGTGGAATACTATTCAATATTAAAAAGAACTATCAAGTCATGAAAAAAACATGAAGGAACCTTAAATGAATGTTGCTAAATGAAAGAAACCTGTCTGGAAAGACTATAAAAAGGTATGATGCCAAATATATGACTTTCTGAATGATGAAAAACTATGGAGTCAGTAAAAAGATTAGTGGTTGCCAGGGATTCAGAAAGAGTGGAAAGGGCATGAATGTTGGGGCACAGGGCATTTTTAGCATTGTGAAACTATTCCACATGGTACTATAAAAGTAGATACAGACATGCATTTGTCAAAACCCATAAAACTCATAGTATACAAAGAGTGAATCCTAATATGAACTGTGGACTTTAGTTAATAATACTGTATTAATATTTGTTCATCAGTTGTAACAAATGTTCCATGCTAATGCAAGATGTTAATAATTGGGAGGAAATATGGGGTGAGGGAGAAGAAACAGATTTAGCAATAATTTTTCTGTAAGCCTAAGACTGCCTTAAAAAAATAAAGTCTACTAATATGTTTTTTTTAATTCAGATTTCCATCTTCTTTTGAAAAGGTAGAAGATTCTACTACACCAAACCCAGTTGTTACTTGGTTGGAGATGGTGCTGTTTGGTTCCTCCAATCTCAACACTAGCCTGCTCTACTCCTTGAGATCTTCTGCCTGTTGACATGCAATAGATTAAGTATGGCCCAGAATCTTTTCTGCCCCTTTCATTAAGAGCTGAAGCCCTTGTATCCAGGCCGGCCTTCAATCTGGTACTTGTTTTGAACAATAGAATGTGGTAGAAATGATACCATATGACTTCCCAGCCCTGGCCACAAGGCCTTGCACCTTCTTCTCTCATCCTCTTGGAACCCAGCCACCACATACAGAAGCCCAGCCTAGCCTCTGTGAGAATGTACAACCATTGGAGAGAGAAGCCCAGCTCTCCCAGCCAAGCCCCATACCCAGGCAAGCAGTTAGTTGAACGAAGTGACATGAGTTATTCCAGGCATGACGCACTGAAGAGCAGCCCAGTCGGCCCATAGACTCATGTTAGATAATACATTGTGGCTGTTTTAGGCCACTGAGTTTGGGGTGGTTTGATGTGCAGCAATAGTTAACTAACACAGGCCTATGATTTTGTGACCTCGGAGTCACAGGCCACTGCCTGTGGATGGAGCTGAGCCGCCTGGGTGAGATAGAGCTGGGGAAAGCTCTCACTGTGCCACGTGGACACAACTAGCCTTTCACTTTTCAGAATCTTCTTTGAAAGAAAATGAGTCATAACTGAGATTCTAAGAAATTAAGAAACAAAACAAAATTCCTAGCTAATGGCTGAGGCAAGCAAGAAAGATGGCCCAAACATTGGACTGAAAAGCAGGAAACCCTGGGTTTGAATCCTGGCACCAACACAGGCTGGCTGTAGGATCAGTCCTTGGCTCTGAACACACCCAGCTCCTACTCCCTGGGTGGAAGACGTGTGACTGCCCCACCTCCAACAAGGGAGACAGTTCAGTGGGTGCTTACAGAGCCCCCTCTCCTTCCATAAGGACCAGTAGAAATGGCATGGTGCCAACTCCTTCCTGGAAGATCTTGATTTTTAAAGAGGAAGTAAATAAATACTGATAAAGAAGTCAGGGGTCGTCCCACCAGGAACATAACATATTGCAGTAATTCCCCAGATTAGAAACTCATAGGCAAATGCTTTCTTCATACCACTGTGGTGAGGGTGAGGGGGCTTGTTAAGATTGGAAGAAGTCTAGGAGGGCAGGGCTGATTACACCAATGGTGAGCCCCGCCTCTGAGGTCTCCCTGCCTAAGTGATCCCCGCCTCTAAAAATTAACTGCTCAGTAGTCTCATAAATAAAACTGATTTTCCCGCATCCTTTCCTCTTCTCTCTCTCTCTCTCTCTCTCTCTCTCTCTCTCTCTCTCTCTCTCTCTCTCTCTCTCTCTCTCTCACACACACACACACACACACACTCTCTCTCTCTCTTCCAAGTTATTTCTGGTGACCTAAAAGATGTGCACATGCCAAAGGCTTGCATATTCCGCCAGAATCAACCATCCTCTCCCATCTTAATGGCCAGAGAGCAGACCGTGGAATCCAAAGGATAAACAAGGGTTGCTTCCAGGCGGGGTTGTTTGCTTGACTCCTTAGTTTGATTCAGCTGCTCTCTGATGAAATGTAGGGGAAACTTGCCTAGAGAGATGTCTCTAAAATTTTACTTATCTTCTGCTTATTCAGTCAACATTCGTTCAACAACTATAAACTGAATACCTATTGGGAGTCAGTGTTATACTTCAGTGCTGAAGGTACAGTGATTTGAAAAGAAACTTAGGGGGACTGAGAGTGTAGTTCCGTGATAGAGTGTATGTATTAGCATTCACCAGATTTCTAGGTTCAAACTTCAGTGCAAAAAAAAAGGGGGGGGGGGAGTTCTGTTTTTATGGTGTGTGTGTGTGTGTGTGTGTGTGTGTGTCCCGGGGATTAAACCCAGAGATACTCTACCACTGAGCTACATACCCACCTATCTATCTATCTATCTATCTATTTATATATTTATTTATTTTGAGACAGGGTCTCGCTAGATAGCTGAGACAGACCTTGAACTTGTGGTTCTTCTGCCTCAGCCTCCTAATTACCCAGGATTATACATGTGGGCTACTATGCCCACTGCTTCCATGGATTTTATATTCTAGTGGGTACAGGAGAAAAATCTGTATCTAATTTATTAGTCCGTGAGGAATTCTATGGAGAATACTAATGCAGGGTGAAGGAAATAGAGGTTTGGAGGAGAAGGAAGAAAGTTCCTTTAACTCTCTCCACTTCAGTTCCCTCAGAAAGGTGGCATGGAGATTGAGGTCATCCTTTGTATTTTATTTGCATGTCTAGCACTCTGAATTACAGCAATTATTATAAATATTATCTCAGAGAGCTCCCTCCACACACACTCTTTTCTTTTTCTCTCTTCTCTCAACCCTGGTATACACTTTTCCTTTGCAGAAAAAATGTCCCCACTGTTGCTCTCACATTTCCTTACAGCTCCCTACATCTAATCTGAGACTGGAGCTCTCTGTTGGTCCAGGGCTAGAGCTATCAATGCACGGGGGAACTGCTATTATAGAGAGAGCCCTGCCTTGATCCAAGACCACCTGAGGTAGGCATGCCTGTTCCTGGACAATATGGAAACCTCCAAATCCCATGGGGTACCTGATGGGCTGTGTGTATAGCTGTTATTTGTTGAGGCTAAAAGAACCTCAAAATGAATAATATGCATTAAACAAGCAATTCTTAATGAGTTTTATTTATTTATTTTTTTACAAAGAAAGGTAATTTTTTTGTCTCATTGCTATTATATGCCAAAGGAGTTAAACCTAGACAGGCAACTATTATTCTACTAGAATTGTCTTTATTTGTCATTCTTTGAAATGTGGGCATTTGAAAGAGGAAGTTTTCCTGTGTGGTTGGATTAGCTTCTGTGGAGGAGGATCTCCCTGTTAGATTGAGGAGTCTGCTTCTCACCCACCTGCAAATGTAAAAGGTCTCTTTAGACAGTTTCACCTGCAAATTTGGGCAATAACTTGAAGGCATAATGGTTTTCTCCAGGAATCATTTGCCTTTTCTTGCTCCTGCTCACAGTCCCCCTGGTGATTCTAGCCGAATTCTTCCCTGTCGTTTCTAGGAAATGCCTGAAATAATCCTTCTGTCACCTTAGGCTCCTGGGACTGCCACAGTTATATCTTCCCCAAGTAACATCCCCTTGATGTGTTAGGAGAACGTTATTGATGTGCCACATCGTCTTTTCTGAGTGGCCTCATGTCAGTTTTTTTTTTCCCCAAAATGATATCTCCCTCTCCAATCAGGAGCCTAGCTGGGATTCACATGGGTGATTATAGAGATTACTGATGGGTGATCCATCTGACTTCTATTGGATAAATGTGTTTGGTTATTAGCGGTTTCCCTCTCCCTCCCCATCCCTCTCTCTTTAATATAAAAACTGCTTGAGGCACCCTTCATGCTTCATGACACAGCAAGATTTCTTTCCCAAGCATCTGGGCTGTCAGTGGTACTTGAATCTCTACAGCCTGTCATTCAGGGGGAACTTGGGACAGGGCAGGGAAGGTACTGTTACAATGCCTACACACATCCCTGTTTTCCAACAGCATGGAAAGCACAGTTGGAAAAATATTTCCCTTCACATTTCCTGTACGTTTTCCCTTTAAGTAATGTTCACCCATATAAAAGGTCTCTTTTTATCTATAAACTTATTAATCTTCCTAAGTAATCTAAAACAATTCCCAAATTTGCCATGGCATACAATACATATTCAAAGCCTTGAGGTTTGATTAAAGGCATGAATGAATGAATATCATTCTGAATTTAGCTGTCCTCAAATGCCTTATGGCACTGTATATGTGTGTCTAGGTGCTGAGCATTTTAAATCTAAACTTTTGGGTAGACTTTTTAGGGAAGGAAATGGGCTCAAGATTTGGCATGGCTGTCAGCAGTACTTTGCCTTTAGAGCTTTGAAGGAGCTCTAAAGTGCCATTTTTCTCAGGTAGGATTAGTTTGGAATTGTTTCTCCCATTGTATATGTAGTCTGGAAGATCTTATTGGGAGATTCACATTCTAAATTGAATAAATGAAAGTTACATTAAAGTACTGGTTTTTAAATCTTTTTAATGAATCCGAGAGGCAGATGCTTACTTAGCTAGGGAAGTATTCCATGTTGGATACAGCCTCAGGATCTTGTTTTTTAACCCTCTGCATTAAGAATCTAGAAAGCCATAGATCCTTCAGAGCCTTCCTCTGGTCTATTACACTGTCCTTCCAGGGAACTGTCTGAGCTCAGTGCAGTAGTTCAAGTAGTGGTTCAGGATCAGCATCGTGGGCATCACCTGACACTTGTAAGATGTAGATTTTTACATTGGCCCACTCCATCAGCAACTCCTGAGCAGGGGCCTGGCACTCTGTGTTTCACCAAACCCTGCAGGTGATTCTGATCTGTGCTGAAGTCTAGTGCACAGTGGCATAGAGCGTTAGGCTGATAGACTCCCACAAGAATAAAATTGAAGCCGGGTACAGTGACAGACACCTGTAATCTCAGCTACTCAGGAGGTAGGGACAAGAGGATCTCAAGTTTGAAGCCAGACTCGGCAACTTAGTGAGACCCAATCTTAAAACAAAGGGCTGGGGATGTAGCTTAGTAGAGTACCCCCAGGTTCAAATCCCAGTAATGCAATAATAAAATTAAATTGGGATTGACCTCATTCTAAAGCTCTTAGGGCCAAGCCTGGGTCATCACAGACACTCTCTGTCCATGTAGTGGTAACTGTAGTGGCCTTCACAGAGCCCTGCCCTTGGCCTTTGAGATAATTCGTAGCTTCTATGGCTGAGCAGGGATTTGCTTTTCAGAGCAACTCAATTAGTTCACCAGTGTTGCACTTTCAGACTCCCCCCAAAAGTCCAGCAAACTACTTTGCAAATGCATGTCTCTTGGTCACAAGTCTAAAGAGGGTGGATGCATCCATCAAGCCAACAACTATGTGTATTGAGCACCTACTAGGTGTGAACAGGATGAGATCAAGACACTGGTATTGATAGTAGAATAGTTCTCATGGATATGATCAACATGGACACTTGATTTAAAAATTTGGCTTTTTTTATTAGTTGCTCAAAACATTACAATGATCTTGACATATCATACATTTGATTCAAGTGGGGTAAAAATTTGGCATTTTTAAGTTAGTGTTCCCAAACTGATGCAGGAAGTAGGAGGAGGTATCACCAGGCAAAATCTGAGTTGGACCTCTTACCTGGAGGGATCAAGTGTTGGCTATATCATTTCCTAACTGCATAAACTTGGGCAAGTCATTTGTTTTCTGAGAAATTGATGACAGTATCAGTTCTATGAAGTGATAATAATAATACCTACCTTCAAGGTTGTATTCAGGGTAAGGATGAAATAATGCTTTCTTTGTACATGGCCTGGTTCAGAGTAAGCAGTCAGTGAACATAGGTTGCCACTGTAAGTCATGTGCCAGACAATAATATTTCAGTCAACAACAATGGACTGTGTATATGACAGTGGTTGCATAAGATCATATCACCTAGTGACCTTGTAGCTGTCTTAATTTGTGTAATTGCACTCTGATATTCTTACAATGACAGAATCACCTAACAATGCATTTCTCAGAATATCTATTTTAGTCAGATTTTTTCACTGTTGTGACTAAAAGATCTGATCAGAACAATTTTAGGAGGAAAAGTTTATTTGGGGGTCAGTTTCAGAGGTCTCAATCCACAAACAGCAGGCTCCATTCCTTAGGACTCAAAGTGAGGCAGGATATCATGGCAGAAGAGTGTGGTAGAGGGAAGTGGCTCATATGATGATCAGGAAGCAGAGAGACCGACTCCACTCCCCAGATACAAAATATATACCCCTAACCCATGCATGTCCCAATGTCTCACCTCCTCCAGCCACACCCCACCTGCCTTCAGTTACCACTCAATTAATCCCATCTGGCGATTAATTCACTGATTGTATTAAAGCTCTCATAACCCAATCGATCATTTCTCCTCTGAACCTTCTTGCATTGTCTCACACGTGAGCTTTTGGGGGAGACCTCACATCCAAACCTTTACAATATCCCTGTCAGTAAACAACATATGACTATTTTTTTTGTTACCTTATTGCTTATTGTCCCCAGCAATGAAAAAGGTCCCAGTGCTGCTTTCTTTCAGTTGCAGTAGATGGACACTCAATATTTATTTTTTTTATTTATTTTTGCTGTTTGACCCTGAGTGACTCATAGCAACCCAGATTCAAAACATTGAGATCTTAAAAATGAATTGAAATACCTAAAACTGAACTAATTACAAAAGTAAAATACACTGAAATCAGTGGAAGCACTCCCTTACCAGACAAACTTCAAGCTCTTTGCAAGAAGTCAACAGGCTGAGTGTTTACCCTGGGGAGCCTTGTCAAGCCACCTACCCTATTGTTTCTCCTTTGGGTGGAGCCAACTGGAACTACATTAATTATGCTGGAAACTAATTGCAATCTGAATCTTCACTGGGGAATAATTTTGCCTCCGGAATTCCTCTGCAGCCTATGACTCTGTGTTAATTTGACTGCCTTTATGGCAAAAAGGAAAACAGTTTCTGAAAAAAAAATCATTCTGAAATTTGGGCTTCTAGTCATTCAGTGCATTTGCTCTTGCAAATTCTCTTCCAGGGTCTCTCAACTTCCTTCACAAGGAGGCAATATGATTCTCACCAAGATATTACTTCAATACTCCTTTGAATATTTCTTACAAATTAAAAATAGTTGGTGATGGGGCTCTTTCTTGGCTGATAACAAAATGCTCAGAAAATGGATAATAGCTGCTTTCAGGACTACCCTGTTACCTCCAGTTGCCCTATGCAGGAGAAGCCATGTCTTCAGGGGGAAAAAAAAGTGATGATATTGTTCACAAATAGTAATGCCCACCCAAGAATGATGAATTAGCACCCTAGGAAGAAACATCTGCATAATCAAAATAATATAATAAAGAAGGGTTTATTTATAAGAGGATTGGTGCAGGGGAGTCCAATTAGACAGTACACTACACCAAGTCTAGTAGCTGCCAATCAGTCTCACCATGCTTAGACTGAAGGGATATGAGTAGAAAATTGTACCAGAATCTAAGGGTGGAGAATGTTGGATAGAGTTAGCAACCTGAAAGGTGCAGTGACCTTTGGTCGAGGATCACAGCAAGGTGGAGGTGTCCTCAAAGCAGGGGAGTAAAATCCTAAGCCTTCTCCATCCTTTCCTGCTAATCTGCAAAAGCTCCCCACTAGCTAACTGAAAGTCAGAGGGTGCAGAAGCCCTACTGATGTCATCCGCACTTTGTTTCCAGAGAAGAAGGTAGGTGGGAGAATGTCTGGAGAAACAAGTATGATATCTAGCATAGTTGCAGTGGAAACAGCAGCAGTAATTATCAGTAAAGGATTCCCTAAAGAAATTATAGGCTAGAACACTGGCCAGTATAGCAGAGAAATGAGGTAGTTCTCTATGTGCTGATAATATACAGTAGCCTTCAAAGGTACATAAAGTGGGAAACAGGTACAAAGCAGTGTGTAGTTATAGTTCTCAAGCCAGCCTTCCCGTTAGCATCCCAGCCCAGCCCATCCCACCTGAACTCTGTCCCTAGAGCCTCAGTTAATTGATCTGGGGTAGGGTCTAATTTTTTGGCATGTTTTTTAAGCTTCCCAAGTGATTTTGATATGCAGCTAGATTTGAAAACCATTTATATTATGTAATGCTACTTATATAATAATCCAGAGGTATTGACTAAAGACAAGTATGTGAACATGCCTAAAATATCTGAGAAGATCCAGGGGAGTGAATGTGTGGTAACCTCTGTAGGAAGCAGATGGGGCAAGGGTCTGCTGTAGGAATACTGGCTTTTCATTTCCACACTACCTCTTTCTCATGTGGGAATTGTTTACATGTGCCACATTGACTGCTTGCTTTCAAAAGAATAATTAAAAATAGATTTGCTTAGTTTCAAAACCACCATTTATTCATTTTCTTAAAGCTATGGCTTATACCTGGGTGCTATGGTGAATGCCTATAGTCCCAGCAGTTCAGGAGGCTGAGGCAGAAGGATCATGATTTCAAAGCCAGCCTCAGCAATTTAGTGAGGCCCTAGGCAACTCAGTAAGACCCTGTTTCTCAATAAAATGCAAAAAAAGGGTTAAGGATGTGGCTCAGTGGTTAAGTGCCCCTGGGTTCAATCCCTGGTACCAACAAACAAAGCTATGGATATGAGAAAGGATTCTTTTTGTTAACATTGAATAAATGTTTTAAATCCTCTATAGCTAGGGATCTGAGATACTGTTTGACAAAAGAACAAGTTCTTTACCAAGCAGGTGTTGGCTTTTGATGTGTCATAAATGAATTGAAGGTCATTGAATCATTTCTTTAGTGACCAGATAACTCCTCTCCATACTGGCCTATCCGGGGCCCCAGGTGTTAACTCATAACACAGCCGAGGAAATCTGAAGGAGTTGGTTGAGCTCTCAGAGAGCTGAGTGACTCCAGTCAGCCTCTGGACTATTTCAGATTTCTTACTAAAACTGGGAAGTCCTGACTTAGGGAAGTAGAAAGTACATTTTAGCATTGAGCAGCTACTCTTGAACCCCTCCTACAACCCCCAACCGACATTGTGAAATTTAAGTAGTTCCGTTATCTTTGAGCTATAGATAGTTATTTCCCCTGATCATCTGTCATTCTCCATCTGCTGTCTACCCAATTTCCTTTAAAAGCTCCATTTTAAAGCAGAATTTATGATGGAAAAACCTTCACTCCTGACCTTTATGGAGATGCACTGGAGTTCCTCAGTAATAATCAGCAGTTGCCCTGGTAACCTTAGACACACTGCTTAAATCACCTGTATTCGTCACCATCCCCTACCTTCAGGAGACTAAGATCACCTGCTTTGTGCTAATGAAAAAAGGGACATTTTAATAACTTTATAATCCTTTCAGCTGCTATTATAAGAGTAGAAGTGATACTGTTTGTGATTACTTACTAAAAAGGTTTTCCATTTTGTTTTTGAGTGACAAAGGTGGTGATATGGAATAGAAATCACCTCACTTTTGAGCAAATTAGAAAGCTAGTTTCTATTTTGTTCAGCACTGTACTCACAAGATTTAAGTAGGTGAAACTTGCAGACTAGAATTTTAGCTGTACCAGACTAGAGTGGGAGGGTGAAATCGACTAATCTGTTATCATGTCGGAGATCTCTGACAAAGATGGTTAAAGCCCACCAGCTCTTGCACTTTGACTTGAAGAGTGCTGTGTGAAAGTTAGCAAATCCAAAGCACGGAGAGCTTTCTTATCTTTGAGTGAGTGTGTTGGCTTCACTCCGTCTAAGGGGCCACCTGCCTCCTCCTGTAGCATCCGTGTACTGTGCTTTATGGCGTACAGCTCATGGTGGGAGCTCCATATGACTCCCTGCTTCTTCTGGGGGAGAAAGCATCCCCACCCCCAAATACATATGTCCTCTTTCCCATTCTTCTCTTGACTCTTTGTGTGAAAGTGGAATTAGAGGAAATATGTCTTTAGTCATCCTGTGGCAGCACTTACAATGTCCAATTGTCACAGTGAAAATAAACTGGCAGGAGATCAGGAATCAAGAAATGGAGTCATGGGAATCCTGGACATGCTAATCCAGTAGAGACAAGATCCACATGTTAGTGACTGATATGGCCAACATAATCATCCCAGACAGCAGTTGGAGCCCACACTATCCCAAGAGAACACTGCAAGCATTTAATTATTAGCAAACACCTAGCAGTCGCTCTTGCTCTCTTCTTTACCCTTAAGTCTCCATATGATGCAAGCTTATTTTCATCTCATGCTTCCCTCTGGATTAGGGCACCACAGTTGAGTATCTGCTGCTGAGCCTAACTGCACCATGCATACTCAGTAGAATCCAGAATTGGCATCCAGAATCAGCATCTAGAATCCACCAGATCTGACAGTCCCTTCCCAATGGATTTAGCCAGCACTTATTGAAAACTTACTGTTGAAGTCACTATTCCAGGCAATACGAAAGAAACAAACTTATACTCTATCCTCAAATTGCTTACTGCTCAGATGGAAGAGATCAGATCTACATATATGGGAGAGCATTGCTGCCAATACAAGATAGATTTTAAGTAGTGAGTGAGTGGCTTGATCATTTACCCCAAATATTTGCTGTTGAATGTATTATCTTTGCAATTGTACCTTGTATGGACAAAGTTTCCATAACTCCTCTCGTTCTTCTGCATCTGCTTTGAAGCTTATACTTTCTTTGTCTTCCTTCATCCAGTTTGCTGTGAGTTAGGGAGGAAGACTTCTAGTTTTAGGACCCAGCTTTTTTTTTTTTTCCTGTTTCCCAAGAGGCTTTTTACCTCTCAGGCTCTGCCACTTGTCAAGCACTGGGCTTAGAAAAGATGAGGTAATGTACCAAATGAATATTTTTCCCCCAGAGAGGTCTCCATGGTGCCAATCTCTCAGATGCCAAAAATCTAAAAATCTGGATTGGAAAAATGAGGTAGAGAGAAAAAAAATGCCAAAAAGAATGAAAAGATAGAACTTGATCATTTGAATACATTACATTTTAAAGTTACCCCCCTCCAGAATTTTTTTTTTTGAGGACTTGTTTGTACTTTTTTCCTTCCCAATTAGCAGTATACTAATAGTGATAGTATAAGTTTTCTATATAAATCCCTATACCAAAATGTTAAATTGAAATTTAATTTATACCTATAGGATTATTTTCTGATCTTATATGGAAAATGAAAGTTTGAGAATTAATAATTCTTTAAACCTTGAATCAGTATAACCAGGAAAAATATAAGTGAAGAAAGGCTGTACCTCACTATGGGTAAGGGAAAGTTTTGCCAATATATTTTCATGTACATTTTCAAATACTCAAATCTCAATATAGAGCTGAGAGCTCATTTTTCTAGTTCTTTGTCTATAAAGAAATTCTACATTAAATGCCTTCTTTTCTCACCAGCCAGTTATTAGGTTCTGCCTTAAATTCCAGCAGAATCAGTTAAATCTTCTGCCTCAAAGTCAAGCACTCAGGTTCAACATTACAAAGAAAGAGTCTCTGCTTGCTGCATTTTTCTTTGCATACCTGGATGATTGTTCCAGGCCCTTCTTCCAGGTCTGGAAATGCCAGCTCCTGGAGTTTATTCTTTTCAATTGTATACCAATTCAAGTGGCAATATGGAGACTTAATAAAACCAGAGTCGAGTTGCTACTTTGAACACAGCTGGCTCTGACTGGAACGTAGAGAGCTCTCTTTGTTGGCCACAACCTTAAGGCTCCTGTTGGAACTCAAGTCGGAGCCAGCTTCCCACTCCCTTCCTCGTTTTTTGGTTCGCCTTGTACAAGCAGCTTCATAATATAACCCACTGAACTTGGCTTCCCTGGTGAAGAATTAGATCTCTGTGAAGAAATGTTCAGGGAAACCTAAGACCCTCATCTAGAATCTGAATATGTAATCAACACATTGGGTCCCAACACAGGCGAGCAGTGTGATTTTAAGCAGAATCCTATGTATGCTGCCACGGCCTTATGCTTAGCTTCACTCCTGATTCATATAGAAATACAGGAATTAGTATTAACAAAGTAAGAAAACACCATCTGTGCTTCGCTGAACTGACTGTGCATTTGCCACCTATGTAGATGGCCCCCTTTCCATGTAAAGGACCTGAACCTTCTCAGATTGCTTTCCTACACATCATCCTGGGGTTGGCCTGGATCCACGCCACAGGTGTGAAATTGGATGGTGTGTCTGTGAAAAAGCTGGGGTGGAATTGGGACTCCAAAGGGCCATGCTCTGGTTTTGCATACAGGTTGAGATTTTTGGTGGCTGGGTGGAGACGAGGAGAAGAGAGGAGATGTTGTCAGTGGGAGAGAAACTTTGGAGGAACAGAAGTATCTAAAGGAAATTTTATGGAATTTGTCCTGCAGTATGCAATGCAAACCTCCTTCCATGGCATCTCATGATATTTTCAGGAAAAATCAGTTCCTCCATAATCAGTAAGCTTGGGCTCTGAAGAGAATTATTTGAGTTCATATTCCAACTCTAGTGCTTATTAGCTGTTTTACAGTGAACAAATTACATGACCTCCAGAAACCTCATCTGTTCATTAGGAATAATAGTAGTATCTGCTTCATAAGGTGATTGTGAAGACTAAATGAAATAGTTCATGGAAAGCACTTTGCATAGCTTTTAGCAATAAATGTTTAACAGAAGTTTTCTACCATAATTATAGTCATAGTTGCTCTTTTAACAGTGAAGATTGAAGGATGGGGTCAAGTGCTGAGTCCCACTTCACAGGATAAGATTGGAGGCTGTCCAGGATTCAGTTCCATCTGAGATACAGAATAACACAACCCCCTTCCCCCAGTGCATCTAGACTGATCCAGGTTACATACCTGGCAGTGAGTACCAAAGCTCTCTGAGTAGCCAAAAGAACCACAACTCCACCAGGTCTCTAGTCCTGTTGGACACACTCAGTTCAGGGTGACTGAGGGAGTATGGGAAGGAAGCTGAGGCCAGGAACCTGGAAAAGTCTGTTAAGGGCTGTCAGGGTCCAGGCAGAGCAGGAAGTACAGGGAGGTAGAGTCCCAGGTGGAAGGCAGGCCAGAAGGAAGTGGAGTGGCACTTTGGGCTCCACATTGCCACCATTCAGCTAGTTGGTATGTTAGCCATCTTGCAGACCAACTACTTCTTCTTGATGTTCCCACGGGCTACTTTCCCACTATAGTGTCCATGCATCTTCTCTCCTTCATAGCTTTGTTTTCTTCCAGCTTTGGATTGTCAGGACCCCTATGGCCTCTGTGCTATCTCATAGCTTCACTTTCTGTAGGACAGCTTCTTCTGAATTTATTGCTTCCCAGCCTCAGTTCCTGAGCATGAATCTGATTGAGCTCCATTGTCTGCTGAACTAGGTCATTTCCAAAGAGTCTGAGGCAGAAGATTCTATTGTTTAATCACTGTGGGCAGATGGTGTGTGGTCCCTATTTCTTCAGCAGCAAGTGAGGATGGAGCAGGTTCTTAGGTTGCCATGTTCAGGGTTTATCTTATTTCACACACAGTTATAACAAATTTGGCTCCTGGGTTTCCAACATCCAGTGTTTTGAAAGTAACATTGATATTATAAGAGATAGTTGTATTTACAGAGTGGAAAGTGAATTGCTGAAATGGCAAGGTACAGAGGAACTTTTTAAAAAGAAATAAAAACTGTGATATTGCAGAAGCCTAGATAAAGAACAAGCTACCCTTCACACCCAACAGCTCCTTTGGTTCCAACTATATGACAGTACAAGGCAGTTCATGATTTTTACAATCCTTATTCCTCAATAAAGTAAATTACATTTGATATTTTCAGGTTTTGAATGTAGAAAAATGTGTGCAATATCTTAGATTTCCATTGGATATAAAAACAGAGTGCTTAAATAATTGAATTTTGTTTGTGGAATTACTTGATAGAAAACCTTGTTCTTTACTGATGTTAATTTTGCATTCACAATTCTTTATGACCTAGAGATGGTAACAGTATGGGAAATGGGATAAGCACAGGACCAAGACATATCAACCATAGTGTTTTCATATATATATATATTCTAACTGAAGAATTAGAAAGAATTTGTTCTAAGAATCTGTCTTGCTCTCCAGCACGGCCAGCAGCCATGGTTCCTACCACATGGATCAAGTTCAGTTACTGCCTTTCCAGAGTGCAAAAAGATCCAGGCAAGACATAGCCTGAGCAACTCTAGGTAGAAGGCTTAACTGTGACCCCTTTTTCCTATTCTAGTTCAGGGAGTTTGAGTCTTCAGTGACCAGAGTGTCCCTATGAGGTTTGTCATTGTTGTTTCATGGTGCTGGGGATTGAACCCAGGAGCTTACGTACGCTAGGCAAGTGCTTTACTCCAGTTCTTACTTTTTATTCTCTCAATCATTCAATAGTTGTCACTGAATGTCTTCAATATGCAAGCACATCATAGGCATAATTCATTTTATTGTAGCTTCACTGTATTGAACTTTGTAGATACAGTGTTTTTTACAAGTTGGAAATTTGTTACAACCCTGCTTTGATCATTAGCATATTTTAGCAATAAAGTATTTTTAATTAAAGTATATAAATTGGTTCTTTTTACACATAATGCTGTTGCATACTTAATAGACTGTAGTGAAAACATAATTTTTATATGTACTGGGAAATCAAATATTTCATGGGACTTGCTTTACTGCTGTGGTTTGGAGCTGAACCTGCAGTATCTCTAGACTATGCCTGTGTATTAAAGATGAATTAGTTGGGGAGAGTGCCCTTAATGATGACAGAACACAGAAATATAAAATAACTGTAAAAACAAGATTGAAAGATCTAAATGCTACGTTCTGCTAGACTTTTCCAAACAGGAGAGGTGACTGAGCTGGATTGGTCGAGGAAGGCTTTGTAATCAAACTGGCACTCGAGCTTGCATCTTGAAAGATAGATTGGAATTTGACAGTGGAGAACAATGACAAAAGGCTCAGAGGCAGGAACACACAGGGCATATGCAGAGAGCTGTTCATAGTTAAGTTAGAACATATGTTTCTCATCTATAATATTACAGTTGTTTGGTTTCTTGTGTCAATGATTTTTACTTCTTTTAGGTGCTAAAGCTGGGGAAGCCTAGTAATGTTTTCTTCCCATTCCAGCACTTCATGCTAGCTCGATCCCCATGGAACATCTTCTACCAATATATCTTGTGTAATTGACTTGCCTGAGACGTTCCCTATTTTCATCACAGTTTTGCTTCACAGTCAAATAGGCTTCACCATCTGGAACTCCCCCCACACATACACACATTCTCTTCCACAAAGAGCCTGTTTCCATTTCTAAGTGTCATATAAGGTCCGGTGACATTCTTTTTTGCTTTGAGTTTTATATTGTTAAAAAGCCAACCAGATAGATTTGAAAATAAGCTGTATTTCTCTCTCTTATGTTACAACGCAAACCAAACACATCAGACACATTCTGATAACCTTCAGCTTTCAGCAAGGACTGTTTATGTTGGAGTATATCTCCAGGAGACCCGCTCTGAACTCCAAGAGGGGAGAACGGCTCAAAGACAATTGAGACAGGCCAGATTCGTAGTGGGATTAATAAGGAGAGCATATAAATAGTGAACACACAGCCTTACAGAAAAATCCTACTTATTTTTACTCCTTAGAGTTGCTATATTTAGCCTTCATTTACTGTGCTAAACCTGCAGAAGGGAAATTGGTGTTTATTTTCACTTGGACTGGTGACACCCATTCTTTTTCTCACACTTTAAATGAACTATAGAAACTGCCTTCTGGACATTCAGCTGTAGGCTGATATATAGTCATGAAGCACCATGCACTACTAAAGTTACTGTCAGGGCCTTTGCTTGGGGACTCTCCAGGGCCTTCCTTGTTACTAACAAGGTCTGGCTAGTCCCGTCCTTCTGGAAACTGAGCATTACTATAAACTCCCCGCCATGTGACATCTTTGAAATGTACAGACAATGAATATTCTGGCCCAGCAGCTCTGACAACTCCTGAGATGCAGTCATCTGGTGGTGGCATCTTCTGGTGGCATGCCAGAGACAGTAGGCCAGCCAAAAGCCAGCTCATGAGCTGTGTGGAAAGTATTCACTACCCTATGTGTTATCCTGCAAATTTACCCATCAGAATTCTTGGTTGCAAGTAACAGCAAACCTAGTTCAAATATCTTTGAGTAAAATGGAACTTAATGGTTCACAAATATACTTAAGAATGTCTATTTTAGACCTGGCAGAATCCAGAGACTTGGATCTTCCCATGGGGACCCAGCTGTCACCATCTCTCAGCACAGCTCTCCTTTATGTTGACTCTCCTCTTAGATAAACCTTTTTCTTTTGATTGTAAGATGGTCTTTTCTTCCATAGAAGTCCAAATCCAGCAGGAAAAAAAAGAGTCTGTCCCTCCCAACAGTTTGAACAACGATCTGGGCCCAACTCCTTTGAAGACTTCCCCATCCCTTAACTGGTCCCTGGCCTCGAGAGAATATACTCTGTTGGCCTAGTCCTGCAACTCTTGTTCAATCTTGACTGAGTAGAGTTGGGAGGATTGACATGAAAACCCATGGACTTTGAGAATGGATAAGGGGTAGTCCTCAGAGGAGAGGGCCCATATCCCAGGTGTTCACTACAGTGGGCCTTTCTCAAAAGTAACTAGCGAAGGATTTGATGAATTCATACTCCAGGACACAGATCTATACTGTCTCCCCCATACCCGTAGTTCCTTAAATGTTCTCTGAGAATGTCACCCCCATCTTTTTTTTTGAGTCCAAAAGGTTGTTGCTTAATTTATTTTATTCCTACTTTACTGACCCCTTCAAGAATAATATATTTTATAGTTTTTTTTAATGAAGACAATGTCATCTTCTTATTTAGCCCTAGACAGTGTCAGTTCATTTAAAAAACAAATTTCTGAGAAAAGGCTTTCATTATTGGTGCCCATTATGGATCATTAGAGAACATATGGCAACCACCGGTGAGCTGAATTTGGCCCCATTAGTCTTAATGACAGCATTACAAGAAGTCATCGTGATCATCTTAGAATTTGATTAACCAGAGGAAAAGGAATCTGAAAAGGATTGGCCCCGACTCTTCTGTAAGAGCTATGCATGTGAAAGAACAGTGTATCTTCTGGCCCAGCAGCTCTGAGAACTCCTGAGATGCAGTCATCTGGTGTTGGCATCTTCTGGTGTCCTGCCAGAGACAGTGGGCCAGCCAAAAGCCAGCTCATGAGCTGTGCGGAAAGTCTCCAACCTGTGGTCACGTTGTCCAAAACCTTTGAGTGTAAGTAAGAACTGATTCTTCTTCCAGGTGGAAAATTCCACCTTAGTTTGATCCTCCAGTGCTTGGTTCATACCCCTAAGAACAAAGTTTGCTCTCAAAGATTGAAATCACATCTCTATAGACAGACGATGATGATGATGGTAAACTCATTAGTAAGGACCAGTGTGCCAGGTACTTTATGTGCATTTATTTCATCATCACAGCCCCTGAGGTACTATAACAATACTGTTATCATCCCCAATTTCTACATAAAGAATAGGCACCAAGAGGTTACTTAAGGTATGGGAGGGTAGAACTGGTTAGGATTTGAACCCAGGCAGTCTGGGGGGTCCGAGTGCAGAATTCCTCAACCCACAGCCACTAAGCTCAGTTGCTCCCATGGGCAGTGGTTGGGTTATGGCAAGCTGCTGAATATGGGGGTGTAAAGAAAGAGACTGAAGCAGCCCAGACATGTTCTCTCTTTTTCTAACTCTCTGATATTACTCAAGTTCAAACACTGGGGGAGTTTGGGGAGCTAACAAGAACAGGGAGAATCAGGAACAGAGAATGAGTACCTAAGGAAAGAGGTCCATTGGCCAGAGCTTAAGAGCAAAAGAGGGAGGGCAGAGCAAGAAACAATTGGAATAAGCTATAACACAGGACAGAAAGCACAAAGTAGAAAAGAAAGGGCATTCCTGGGAGGAAGAATAGTCAGTTGGATGTTTATTGATCATCTACTCTTGCCAGGCACTGGATTAGAGGTTGCATATACATTATCTAATCTTCCTAAACCCAATGTAGTAAACAACCACTATCAACAGCCCCATTTTACAGATAGGGAAACCCGGTTTGGGGGGGATAAAATGACTTCCCCAAGATCACCAGAATTTGAACTGAGGCCTGTATAAACCCAAGCCAGTAACCCCACAGTCCTGGGGACTGGTCCCTCATTGCTTGGTTTGTAGTCCCAGGTGTGGCTCACCCAGAAGATCCTGAAGATTGACAGGTACACAGAGATGATGCTGACGCAGCCCATCCTGTACAAGGAATCAGTTGGCATCTTCTTCTGTCACTAGGAGTGGAAGTGACACAGTTTTGTGGCATACTTCATTTCTCCCAAGCCTCAAACCTTAGAGAGCCCACTCATGATACTTAGTGTGCTGCCGGAGGTACTCAGCCCTCCAGAAGCATTCCATAACCCTGTGGTCTTAGGTGAGCAGCCTGTTTTCATCTTCATGAGATTTGTCTTACATTTGCCTATTTCTGCCATTAGAAAACAAAAGTAAAAACTTTCCCTCAAAAGCTGACCATCTGGATGTCACTATACTTCTCTCCAGATTGAAGAGGCGGCAGCAGGATGTTTGCAAGCCCAGCATTTATCTTTGGCTTTGGCACTCTCCTAGGGTCTACTCATTGCATTTCCCATTTATGTTAGGCTGGTGATTGGGGAATTGAACTTCCTCTTCACTTTTTTGCCTTTCCTTCTTTTTTTTTCTTGGAACCCAGGTATCATTGTCCCCCTGGGTGCTGGTTTCAATACACTTACTAAAATGATAGCTTTACAGCCTGGGTATCTTATCCACCTCAAAAGCTGTACCAGCGACCATCACATAGGACTCTCATCTCCTTATACCAGCCAAGACTCGGTTGAGCAGCATTTTTCAAGATTTGCAAGCCTTTACTCAGTACAGGAATTTGTTTGTTATTTCAAGTCTTTGTGTCCTGACAAGTTCTATATGTGTATATTTGTCTGTTGGGAGCACAGTTAGGTGACATGTGCCAGGTATCTGGTGACACCTGTCCTCTGAGCATTGTTGATCACCAAACAAAATCCAGGAACATGAGGGTTGTCAACTCTTTTTTAAAAATACATAACAGTGGAGCAGAACTTTAGAAGAAAAACAACAGCAGATTAATACAGGCCAAGAAAGGAAGAGAGTAATTAATTCATCATAAAACAGTCCAACTGCTAGGTGTAGCAGCCATAATAAAGAAGGGGAAAAGCATGAGGGGCTGTATAATTCCATTGACTAGTCAAAGCAATCATACCAGTTCATCCTGAGTTGCAAGATGTAATATTAATTTGTCATATGAGAGTCTATGTTAATGATTTTAAAGCACAATAAATATTGTCTTTGATGGCAGTTTCATGCAAAAACTAAATGAGGTTCTACATATATAGCTATTTCTCCTATTGGTTTTGGTTTAATGCAGTATTCTGTTAAGCTGAAGTATTTAAATGTGCTTTTACTGTGGTACCCAGAGAAAGCAAGTGGTTTTCTGGTGATCTGCCTGGTTGCAGGATGATGGCTGGAAGCTAGGATCCCTCTTAGAGGAAGTCTCATGCTGTCTGTCAGCCTTGCTGTTCACAGGACCTACACCTGGTGGTTGTGGACTGAGGTTTATAGGAGTATAAAAGAAATGCAGATACCAGTGTTGTTAATTGGAAGAAGATGTCAGAGGCGTAGATCGTGCTTTATTGAGGAAATTATGCTGACTGGAATCCTTGTTTCCACGGGATTCATTTGAATTCACCAAGCAGTTACCATCGCCTACAGCATGCCAGCACATTCCAGTGCTGCGAATTTAATATTTGATGCCTGTGAAGACCTGCACCCAGGTCCCTTTGGGGAACATGACAGCTGAAAAGGAGATGGGTTGAGGATGCAGTGGGGTCCAGAGGAAGGATACTGAGCCTTGCCCTCTGAGCTGCATCTTCGGAAGTGAGTAAAAAGTTTGCATCTAAAGATGGGGGATGTTGCAGACAAATGGAAATGCAAGTGCTAACAATAAGCCCAAAGCACTGTGCTCTGAAGATTTAAATCATTCTACAGGATGTGCAGGAAGTGTGGGGGGGAGGCATGGAGAGTAGAATCAGGAAAGTGGAGGATGACCATAGACCAGAACTCATACAGATGGTATTTGTAGATGGGGCCAAGATTGCTCCCCTTTAAAAATGGGGGGAGCTGATTTGGGTTGCTTATTACTAATAATAGCTAATATTTTCTTAGCCGTTACTAAACTCAAACATTTGCTTAGCAGTTCACAAATGCATTATTTTACTTAGTTCTCATAGTTACCCTCTGAGTTTGCTGTTATTTTCTTCAGTTTACAGATAGGAAGCTGAACATTGGAAAGATTAAGTAACTTTCCAGAGTCCAGGCAGTCCACCTCCAGACATTTTCACCATCTCACTGTTTGGGGATATTTTTGTCCGAAGGCTATGTGTGTCCTAAGTCAGAGCCCAATAGCAGTAGAGTGCTGAATCATGCTGTGTGGTGTGAGAATGGCCTGGACCTGGACCACACACTTGGCTTCCTTAAACCTAAGAAATTTACCTCTTTGCAGAGAACTTGGCTTTGGTGGAGGCTGCCTACACATGGAGTCTGGTCTGTCCAACATGATGAGTCTGGTTCTGGCAAAGCTGAGTAGCTCTTCTTCCCAAGATTCAGCTGCTGCTTAAGGCAGCACCCAATCTCATCAGCTTTAGAGAGGGGCTTTAGCTTCCTGTGGGAAGTAGCAGGAAGGATAACATCCATTTCTTCCAAGAGCCTCTCTGTGTTGCTTGGACACCAGTATTTCTATAAGAAGGATGGCAATGGGTAAGACAAAATGTCAGTACTCGTTGAGTGCCTCTTCTATTTCATCATCTCCAAGTTTTTGCCATTCATAAACAAGACAGGAAACAACCTGTGTGTTCATTGGTAGGGGCCTGATTCAATAGTGGAATAGTTACGGAGCCACTGAAATGAATAGGGGAGCAATCTCCAGGAAATGTTAAGGCAAAACAAACAGTGTTCAGAACAACAAGAATAACTTGTAACTATTTGTTTTATCTTTAAAGGAGAACATGTGAAATCATACAGACAAGCTTACATGTTCATGCACTATCTAGAAGAAAATATAAGAAACTTTTAATTATGGTTACTTCCAGAGATGGGGTCAGTGAGAAGGGAGACTTATTTTCTCCATCTACCCTATTATATTAATATCCTTTCATTACTATTTGGAAATTTTGTAAGCTGATATAATAGTCATTTAAAATAATAGATTCATACGAAAAATTAAAAAGAGAAGTCTCCATTCTCCAAAACAAACAACAGAGAAGTCTCCATTCTCCATTCTCCTTCATATATTTTATTTGTAGATATGCACCTCTATCCCATGGTTGTGAATTATCCATCCTAAGAGTATTTTAAATCTGTAGTTTATAACCAGGCAACCCTGCAGCAATATAGGATTATCTGGAATCATAAGTAATTGGAGCCCTCATCCAAATACTGGCTGATGCACTACATCTTTTTCTAAACAAGTGAGCAATAAAGTCCTAAATTGAATTCCTAAGCCTCATACCTGTCAGGGACTGATAAGTACACATGGGCAGGTTCTTTGATATGTGTCCAAGTCCATTATAAAAGATAAGCAAGCTTAAGTGGAAACCTGTGATTTAACTACATTTCAAATTTGATAGGGAGTTACAACAAGGATGCCAGAGAGAACCTGTGTGCCCAGAATACTTGTTGCTCCTGCTCTTAGAATTTTTGCTACATAAAAGAAGTCCCAAAAGTTCTGTCTCCTGTTTAAGGCTGATTAGGTTATACAGGGCCAACTGTTACTTTTTGTTTTTTCACAAGTGATTAAATGTGGAATTATTATAACATAAAATCCAAGTATCTAGAGTCAGACTTACGCTGGCAGACTTTATATATAGTTAAGGATTAGTAAACACCTTGAAAGGTAGCCCATAGAAAGCATATATAAAATGCTTAGGGTACCTGCAGATACCAGACTGTGGCACTCTTTGATGCCAGAGAACAAAAATGTGTTTGTTGTCTGTCATGTTATCATGGCGAAAGGTTTATCCGCCATAACTCAACTTAGCACAGTTTTTTTTTTCTTTTGCAAGTATGTAAGATATCTTCAGAAATTTTTTAGAAAAGTTGGGGGTTTAAATTTTTTACCCAAGTTTGTGTGTTTACTGGAAAAGGTTAAACAAACATGTCTTCTATGAAGAATAATAAATGTGAAAATGTAATTGATTCTCAATGAACAGCCCATTTCATTTGGTTCAAAATTCAATACCTGGCCTAGAAGGGTTGGTGGTTGTTTGTTTCTGTAAAAGAATCAAAATATAAGTTTAATGTGAAAAATAAACAAAAGTAAAAGGATGAAAATAGTTTACCATGCTCATCTTAAGCAAAGAAAGGCTATATTGATATCACAGTTATAAAGAAAATCACCTCATAATACTAAAGGGATAAATACATCAAGAAGACATAACAATCTTAATTGTTTATGTACTTAATAATGGAGTTTGACACTCGTGAATGAAAGCTGATGGAACTGCAGAAAAATTTAACAAATACACAATTGTAGTCAGAGTTTTCAATGTATCTCAGAAAATGATATAACAAAGAGGTAAGTTACTAAAAATATAAGAGATTTGAATAACACAATCACCCAACTTGATCTGATGGACATTTTTAGCATTCCCACCCAGCAACAAAAGAAAACACATTTTTGTCAAGTGCATGTAAAACATTTACCCAGATAGACAATTTTGTGGACCATAAAATAAGTCTCAGTGAATTCAAATGGATTCATATCATTTAAACTATATTCAGTCAACAGTGGAGGAAAATTAGAAATCATTAACATAAAAGATCTCTGAAAAATCCACCAATATTTGATAATTAAATAACTTTCTAGTAACACATGATTTTTAGAAGAAATGAAAATAGGAATTAAAAATCTTTTAAATTGGATGAAAACAAAAACAAAACATTTCAAAAAATTTGAAATCCTTGATTGCAGTAGTCAGTAGTCATTTTTTAGTCCTCAAATCCCATTTAAAAAAAAAAAGTTTCAAGTCCCTTATGTTAACTTCCATCTTAAGCAACCAGGAAATGAAGACTAGATTAATCCCAAAGTAAGAAGAAGAAAATAAATAATTAATAAATTCTCCTAGAAATTAATGAAATAAAAGAAAAAGATTTAAATTTGCAACTAGCAAAGAAGTTTTCTGCAGCCAAACCCAAGACATGGATTTGAATTCAAATACTTTATTTGGATGATTTCAGAGACACTGATGATTACAAGCAAACCCTGGTAGTGGCTTAAGGAAATAAGAAAGAAAAGTGAGGCTATAAACTTTTTTATGAAGTAGTTACCTCTATGGGCATCTGCTGTTTTAATGCGGTACAGAAACTCTTGGAAGACAACATAAAACATGAGTTTTGCCAACAGACCTGCAAGGAAGATGGTGCCTTTGTCTTCCAATGTCTATTCCAACATTGATTGAAGCTTGCATCTGGGTTCTTATCTCCAGCAATGCTGGTTTTCCTTGGGCATGAGCCAGAATTAAAGCTCACAGGCAGAGAACAGCAGGCATTTGCAGTGAGCATCCTGGTGGGGTTGAGCACCTGGCAGGTAAGAGAGTGATATCAGTAGCCTCAGCCCTGGCCCAGAGGTTTTGTCTGTTGGCTATATCAGAGAGGGTATACTTGTTTTATGTTTTTTCCAAAACAGGCTTGGGTTTCTTTATGATTCTGGCTTTAGGTTTAAGAGACAACTGGCCTGAGGAATTTTTTTAACCAACTTTGACTTTTTGCCTTCAGCTCTTATGTTCCTGACTATAATGTGACATGTGACAATGAAACAGAATTGTCTTTATGGGGTGTATGTCAGGGAAGCTCTTGTCCCTTAAGAAAAATGAAAAGTCATGTCACCTATGTAGTGAGACATCTGATGCTCAGTAGTAGACTATGGAAAAGAGACTCACCAGCCAAGTCTGGTTTCATGTTTATGGCCAGAAGCACACTTTTTAGATGTGGGAATTAATCCAATGGGACTTTGCTTTGAAAGTACATTTTGTGTGGGAAATTACCTCTAGGTTTAGCAGGTGAGCCCTCTAGGCAGGACAATGACTCCGAAGCACTGTAATGTGAATGTTTCCAAGAGTTTTTTGCATCCTACCAGGAACATCATCACCTCTGTGTTCAGATGCATTAAGTAGAAGTCCTTTCACCACTGAATATATACAGCCAGTCTAAGAATGAGAAATTAATTTAGCTTAGCCCCAGGGTGGCTTAGTGAAAGCTTTAAAGCACTAATGTTAAAAAGCAGTTCATTTTGGTGCCTGAGGAGGGCATTCCTGTAGATGAGAGTTTAACCTTAGTAGTAGACTTTTAGGCAGAAGTCTACATTTGGCACTGAACCTTAACTTTCAGTACTATAATGAAAATTTCTACCATAAAAGGGCTCAGGTGTCTGATTATCATCCTTATGCAATTTTTAGCTCATAATCCCAGAATCCACAAATGCCTTTAGGATCCAATGTGCAAAGAAAATTACATATTGCAAGGAACCATAAAAATGGTTGTAATTAGTTCCATAGAAAGCAAAGATGTGAGTGACATCTTACTAGGCTACAGAATCAATATGCTTTGGTTCTGGCACTCAACTGTCATACTTTAAGCAACCCATTTAACCTTTATGTCGCATTTAGGGAACATATATCTTGGTTTGCCTGTTGCCAGGTGTAAATTCACTTGTACCATCTTTGACTATCCAAGTTTGGTGATATATGATCACTCATTATTATACAGGTTAGCATGAATCTTATCATCTCATCATATTGATTCCCAGATATCTTTTTCACTAAACTGAACATCTTCAAACCTGGGGTCATCTGTGTGTCTCTTTACCCCTAGTTTCTCGGAACAGTACTTAGCTTACATTTGCTATGTAGTACATGGTGAATAGAAGAGTCAGCAATCAGGCCACATCATAAGCCTATAGAGTTTGGACTAATGAAATGTGTGAAAGATCACCAACCAAAATGTTCCCCAATGTGAGGGGGCCTCACTGAATGCCAAGACACTCTTGTGGTTGATCACCAGTCTACAGGGAACCGGCACAGATGGTATATCTATAGCAAGCATGAGTATGTATTTGATATGTACATTGACCCATAGTTCCCTTGGAGATAAGGTACCATGAGCAGACCAGAAGTTGGAAAAAAGTTCCTGGGAGATTTAGAATCTGGCTAGTACTATTGTCAAGAATAATAATAACACTACAAAATGTACTTGTACCCAGCAACTAAGGAGACCAAGGAAGGAGGATCACAAGTTCAAAGCCAGCCTCAACAACTCAGTGAGGCACTAAGCAACTCAGTGAGACCCTGTCTCTAAATAAAAATAAAAAGGATTGTGGATGTGGCTCACTGGTAAAGTGCCCCTGGGTTCAATACCTGTACTGGGAATTTATAGTGCTTTCCAGCTTTCCAGTTTTCAGAGCCACTCCATACAGAGTGTTTCATTGAGTTTTGGCATTAACCTCAACTGCAGTGCTTGGCATTCTATACCGTAGTTGCTCATTTTCTTCTCTTGATTCCTGTAGTAAGCAGTAATGCCTCCAGCCCATGTCCATTTCTTGTTCACTATTATTTCCCCAGAACCTCACGGTGTTATTCATAGGCATGTGATAAATATGGATTGAATGAGGGGTACAAGGGAACTATTTCCTACATTTTGTGAAAGAGAGCCCCTGAGGCTGAGGCGGTGGGAGTGGCCTTTTGAAGCCTTTGGGGCAGTCTTAATCTGGAAGCTTCTCTTTGAACCTGGATCTTCAGATTCCAAGTTTTCTTTCTGTTTGCATCAACACCCAGAAAAGCAGCATCGTGTTCATTGTCTGAAGACGGAAAAGTGAGGCATTTCAGCTCTCTCTGCCTGGGGTCTTCTCCTTACGTACCTTGCCCACATTTCCTGTTCCTTTTAGGATTTGTTGAGATCTCCTCCAGAGTGCATTTCCTGAGCTTCTCCCTCTTGGCTCCATTAGGTGCTCTTTTCAGCACTATCACAGTACCAGTACTCATTTCTGTCACTATACTTAATAACAGCAGCTGCTGCCATTCACTGGGGGCTCCTTTGGTGCCAGACACTGAGCTGAGGGCACATTCACTTTCAGTTACCCCAAGAGAGGCTGTTAGTGACTCTGCTTTTCCTGTGGGGAAAATGAAGCTTAGAAGGTTCATCTAACTTGCCCAAGGACATACAGCTTATAAGTAGCAGACCTGAAAATCATTGTATGACTCCAGGCTACGGAACCCAACACTTAATACACAATTGGCATCCATTCAGATGCCAGATTTCTGTGCTGGACTTTGAACTGCTTTAAATCTGGGCCAGGATCCCACTCTTCTTCACCTTAATACCTTTCCTGTCATCAAGGTGGCACAGACTACAGTTAGGTGGCTGAATGAGAGATGACAAAGAGAGCTGTGGAGTCTGATGTGGACAGTTAACCACATCAACTCCTAGATCAGCCTGGGTCCCCCAGGATGTGCTGACTGTGGCATTCTAGACCGCTAGCTGGGATTGCCTTTCCTGAATGCTGCTCTTGCAGATCAAAACAGACACAGCAGCTGTGGTTAGAGTCTAGAATCCACTGAATCATCTTCCTTATACCTGGGGCTTGACTCCCAGGGAGTCAGAGTTTGGGGCTCCAAGCTGTTGGGTGGCCACTCCAGAAGGTATTTAGGAGGAGAAATCCCAAGGTTTTTTGGGTCTTTTCTTGCCTAATATCATTTGTTCCAAAATGGTCCTTTTGTTTCCCATTTTTTAAAAATCTGGAGTTATTTCAAATGTTTAGTAAATTCACCTTTCTATTGTTATTATAGTGAAGGTCCTGTGCTGATTTTTTTTAATCCTTACTCTGGAGACTAAATATAGGAATCCCTTCTGTCTCCCTCTCTTTCCACTCAATCTGGAATTTGTCCCTGCTTTGACACTACTCATTGACACTACTCATCACCAAGATCTCCCTGACTTCCCAGTCAAGCCCCATGGACCCTCTCAGTTCTTGATTTCTGGCGACATCTGACACTAGCTTTGATTTATCTTTAGCAGCACCACACTCTTCTAAGTTGTTTGCTGTTTCTCTATCTCCTTTGAGGGCTCCTTTCCCTTTAAAAGTTGTTCTCTCTTGGAATCTAGTTTTAATTCCTCTTCTTAACTCTTCAGTTGATCCCAATCCCTTCTATAGTTCCAGTTACCAACAATATGCCAAAGATATCTTTATCCTGGATCTTCTACCTGTTCTTTAGACCCATACATCCAAATGTCTGCTGAGCCACCATGCCAATTGAGCGTCATAAAGGAACACTTCCCTTCCTCCTCTGCACCCATACCTGTTCTTCACCCTGTTTTTCCTGTTTCCATTAATTCCGCCATGCTCTATCTGGTGTTTGGAAACCTGGCCACTTCCTTTCTCCATCACCAACTTGGTGTCAGTGTTCAAGATCTATCGATTATGCTGCTCTCACATCAGCCCACTGGACTCCATTCTGACTGCCCCTCCCTTCACCCAAGTCTTGCCAGTCTGTTCTTCCTGACCCTTGACTGGCCCCTCCCACTCATTCTCTATGGGTAACCTGTAAGGTTGTTCTACTGTGCAAACTTGAACACATCACTCTCCTACATAAAAGTCTTTGATGGTCCCTCATTGATCCTGTAAACTCAAGAATCCTTTTATTAATTGAGGCCTTGGGGATACACCCCAGCTTGACACTGTAGCCTTTGTTTAAATGCTCTACTTTGGCCCTACTAAACTTGTTTCACTTCCTCAACATTGCCCTGTTTCCTCTCACCTCCTAGAACTCTGTTATTAAACATCACTTCTCTCAGAAAGCCTTTCCTAATTCCCTCTCCCTGTTCCCCCCATCTCCATCCCCCAGACTGGGTAGAATAGCTGCGTATTTGGGAAACATTGTATATCACCATTGCCTGGTTATTTATCTCATATCCTCTGTGGACAAAAGATGCCCTTCTCAGTTGTTTTGAATGTCAAACACAGTGCCTGAAACATATTGATAATATTTTTTAAATTATATGAATGAGTAAATAAATAAAATATACTGAAAGCATTTCTGGCCAGTCCATTTTGCAAAAAGGAATTCTGCCCCCCCCCCAGCCCCGCCAACCTAAGAGATGGCATTATCTTTGAAATTGGGGGTTTTGTTTTGTTTTTTAATTCTGTAAATACCTCAAATGTTTAGAAATACCCCCAGATTCAGGAAATTGTTTAGAGCCCCCTGTGCTTCCAGTTGCATGTAGAATAAAAGCTCCTCCTCCTGGCCTAGCCCCTTCACCCCTGCCTCCCTTACTCAACCTCGCCTGGCTGCCTCCCTTGCTCCTTATGTCCCTGTGCTATTTCTGCTCCCCTTACAAACCATATCCATTTTTACTTCAGGGCCTTAGCTGTCTCCAGAGGTTGTTCCTGGTTCTCACATGCTCTTTCCTGCCTTCCCTATTCTGACCCCCACCCACCGCAGTCTCCCACATCACCCTGCCTTATGTTCATCATAGCGCTTTGTCTCTGAGACGTTCCTGCCTAGTGATTCACCTCCCTGCTTGCTGTCTGTCTCTCCTCATGATACTGTGAGCCTCATGAGAGTAAGGATCATCCTGTCTCATGTATCAGGATTCCCAGAAGCCAGGGTCCTTGCTCTGATGCTTTATGAATACCTGTTAAGTGTATCTGTTTTATTAAAAGACAATAAAACTCAGCTTGTCAGTAAGATGTGAACTCATTTATCCAAAGCCTGTCATTAATACAGAAGATTTACAAGATCATTTCTCATTTTATTCTACATGCAAGTGGATGGCACAGGGGGCTCTAAACAATTTCTTGAATCTGGGTTATTGTTAAACATTTGAGGTATTTAAGTAATTGGCCTAGGAGATAATTCATATAGCAGTTGAGTTTTATATAGTTCAAATGCCTGCAATTTCCTACATCTGATGTAATTAACCACTCTTTTCTCAAAATTAGGTCCTGTATAATTAGTCATCTCCATAAATTATGTCAAGAAGACCAATTTTTTAAAATAAATTTTTATTGAGATTTAAACCTGGGAACGCTTTACCACTGAGCTATATTCCCAGTCTTTCTTTCTTCTTTCCTTCCTTCCTTCCTTTCTTATTTATTTATTTATTTACACATACACACTTACATACTAGGGATTAAGCCCAGGGGTGCTTTACCACTGAGCTACTTCCCCAGCCTTTTTTTATTTTTTGTTTTGAAGTAGGGTCTCACTACATTTCTGAGGCTGGCCTTGAACTTGCAATCCTCCTGCCTCAGCCTTTCAAGTTGCTAGGACTTACATGCATGCACCATTGCACTCAGAACACCAATTTCTTGAGGGCATGATCTTTGGTTAATCATAGTCCTCCTGATCCTATACAGTATAGTTCTTTGGAAAGTTGGTGCTACCAATTGGTAAGAGCCATGATAGCCCCATGTTTGGTTTGATCAACTCCATCCGAACCCAACACATTGACAGCAAATTGACTGATTTGGTTTTAGAGTTATTCTTCTTATGCCTCATGTAACACAACAACAACAACAAAACACAATTTCCTTTCCTAGATAAGGCCCTTAGGGGAATTTGGGCTGTTCTTTGTGGCATGTAACCTCTCAAAAGACGTGTAAACACAGTGCTTTGCCAAGTATTTGAGGAGCTGAGCAAAAGGAGTTGAGTTGGCATCGCCCCAGAGCAAGATGTCCTGAAAGGTTTTGGTGTTTTCCCAGTGCACCAAATTCATGAATTATGGTGTCTTCATCTGTATTATGACAGGACTTACCTGCTGAGCTTGCTGTGGAATGAAGGAGGTAGAGACAGCAGTGTGCTTCTGTGCCTTGAAAGCAGCCCTCAGTAAATGTCAACTGCTACTTGTTGTTAACTCCTTTCAGCTCCTATTCGGGAAGGACACGAAGCCCTAGGCTTTGGCACTAACGAAGCAAGAGTTTACACCATCCTGAGCAGTTGCAAAACTCTCCCTCAGTCCATCATCTGCTCAGGAGCAGCTTGCTGTCATGCATTGGCTCCATGCATCTTGTTTCTCAAGCTCTTCCCTGCCCACGCAGACTGTGGGTTGTCCAGAAAGCAACAGCTGCATTCACCAGTGGATGTTCTCCCAGGGTTCTCCCAGAGGCTACTCCTTACCTCCCATCTAGGCCTGATCTAGGCGAAGGCATATCAGAGGATGGCTTCTTCCACCAGCTCCTTAATGTCCAGGGTAGGTCTCCAAATCCCATTGTGAGCTTGGGGGCTCCACAGCAATTCTCCTGATCCTCACAGGCTTCAGAGCAAGCCTCTCCCTGTTGTCTTCTGAAGCAGGCAGAGGACCTACAGGGTGGAGGGTTGAATAGAAGAGCTTAGGGAAGGACTTTATTTTCCTAAGTTTCAGTAAAAGTTTGCACAGTTGTAGTTTTTGAGGATGAATTCTTCTTTCTCCCTTCCTATACTCATGGTGTCCACATGGTTTAAAAGTCTCTTTGTTCTTGATTAGAAACCCTAACTCTCTAATGAGGGTTAAGAGATTCATGTTCTGGAAATTTCACAGAGGGGAAGGGGTTAAGAGAGAATAGTGTATGTGTGCGCCTGCTGACAGACTGAATATTACATTATCTATTTCAACAAATAAACCTTGAACCAGATCAGTCTATCAAATACAGAGACAACATTGATCTTTCAGGAGGGGTTTGCCAACTCTGAAATGCCAGCTGCCTTTCCTGCTCATTGAGGGTAGAGAATGACTCTTTTTAACTTGCTAAAATACTCATTACAAATGTTCAGGCCTCTAACCCAAACTAATTGAATATAGCTTTCCTTGTTCTCTCCCCTTTAGAAAGCAAAATGAGTAAGGAGCATTCCGCCTTGATTCCATGAAGGTTGTCAAAGGATGTTTTACCTGCCAGCACGCGTCCAGCACCCTGCAGCTGGAGTTGCAGAGTGGGTGCCTGTGTGTGTGTGTGTGCCCAGCGTGTGGATCCCTTCTCTATATAAGCTCATTCATTCCCTTGCTGTTATTCATTGTTCAGACTCAACTTGCTGATTGATGGACTGGAGGAAGCCAGTCATTCTCAATTCAGGAGAAGGGGCTAATGGAAAACAAACCTACCCTCCATCTCTTACCAACCCCCTTGTTTCTGAAACAGTGTTCAGAAAAGTCCCCTCTTAGAGTGCCCAGTTGTTTTGGAGGGATGGCTTGAACCTAGACTGGATCTGTCCCATTTTTGTCTTAGCTGTTTTGATTGGTTCATTAGGCAGAAGCAGCAAAACCCAATTTACCCAAGAAACTGAAAAAGAGGGGAAGGAGGGGTAAAGAAGCATGTGTGAGACCAAACTGCCCCACTGTGGGTAGGAGTATAAATCATCAAGACTCTTCTCAGGAGCAATGTGGCATCACAAATCAAGGCCTTGTGATGGGCTTGTCCTGGACTTGACTGTTATCGTTCTGCTGTTTATCCTAAGGAGATGATCAGAGATCTAGACAAAGGTGAAAAGATTTTTATTATCTATAATAACAAAAGAAAATAATATAAATGTCCAACAGTGGTAATGCTTTGGCAGTTATCGCACAGCTATGAACTAGACAGCGCAACTATTAAACACTGTGATGCTAATATCTGTTTATTGACATGGAGATGTTTCAAAATAAATCACCACTGGAAAAAAAGCATAATAAAAAGTAAACAAATTATGGTACATTTAAATGTATAAAATGAAACACAATGGATGCATATGTGCACAAGCATGAAGGTTCTAAAACAGTCTCCAGTGGGTATACAGTCATGTCTAAAGTGGGTGTATTGATGGCTGGTATTGTTTTGTTTTCTGCCTGTTATTGTTTCTTAGTTTTTTCGCATTAAGCTTAAATTCCTCTTATAGCTAGAAACAAAAATAATGAATTTTCTTTCTGTATTAAAAAATATATATTTCTGGGCTGGGGCTGTAGCTCAGTCAGAGGCAAAGCACTTGCCTAGCATATGTGAGGCCCTGGGTTCAATCCTCAGCACTACATAAAAATAAAATAAAGATATTGTATCCAACTAAACTAAAAAATAAATATTATATATTTCTGTATTAAAAAGATATTATGGAGCAACCCTGTCCCCTTTAAGCCATAAACAAAAGAAGAGGAAAGAAAGTGAATTATCTTTGACTATTTGAATTAAGCCCCTACAGTCCTTCCTGATTAATTTTGCTTTAGAAAAATATGAACAGCTATCAAAATACTAAGGTTTTTCTTCCTTTCCCTAGTTCTACCTCTTTATCAAATTCACTAAATGCCAATACTTGCTTTTATGTCTGGGGGCACTTTCTACGTTCCAGACAGAGCCCGGCCCTTTGTGTACATTGATTTCTCCAGTCCTCACAAATGACCTTGGAGCAACATTTTCCTGGCTCTCAAAGGAAGGAAATGAGACAAGTCACCAGGCCAGTGAGCAGAATGAAGGTTCCCAGCCACACTCGACCTGCCTCTATGGGGCTTGCCCATCCCACACACTGTGGACATACCATGGGAAGTTCTTTACTGGACCTTCTCTAGGCTGGTTGTCCTGAAGGAACCACCCTGCTTAGGGAACCAGTGTTAGCCTATTGGCAGAGGTGAGGACAGAGAGAGGGGAAGTTAGATGTTGAGAGACTGGTGGCTTAGAAGGAAAAGAAGGGAGGGAAGCTGTTCCAGAGGCCCAACTGCCATGCCAAGAAACTCAGCTGTTTATAGAGGCCTGATGTCCTGGAATACGGCACAGCCTTGCTTTTCCAGCCTAGTGATGGGAACCATGAAAGTCACCACGCAGAATGTTATAAGAGTGAGCAGCACTGTCCCTCACAGCATTTGTATGAAACCTGTATGCTGCTGCTGTTCGGAGCGGGTAGTATCCCTGGATGTAGCCCACCCACTTCAAGCAAGTACAGTTGACCCTGCATATCTGTGGGTTCTGCATGTTCAGTTTCTAGCAACCGTGTACTAGTTCATTTTGCATAAATTCCCATAATGAAATACCTGGGGCAGGTTACTTTGTTAAAAAAAAAAAAACAGGTTTATTTTGGTTCATATTTCTGGAAATCCATTGTCAAGAGGCTATATCTGGTGATAACCTTCTATTATTTATTTATTTTGATACTAGGGATTGAACCCAGGGATGTTTAACCACTGAGCCACATCTTCAGCTCTTTGTACTTTTTTTTTTTTGAGACAGGGTCTCCTTAAGTTGCTTAGGGCCTTGCTTAGTTGCTGAGACTGGCCTTGAACTTGCAGTTCTTCTGTCTCAGACTCCTGAGCCACTGGGATCACAGGTGGGTACCACCACGCCTGGCTCCCTCTTTTTTTTAAAGGTATGAGTTTTTAATCATAAGATCTCCATCCTAATGACCTTAGCTAATTCTAATCACCTTCCAAATGATAGTCAGATTAAGTTTCCACCCTCTTAATACCTCACAGTGGGGATTAAATTTCAACATATGAACCCTTGTGGGACACTTAACCCATAGCAAACTAAAAATAAAAAGTATTTTTAAAAATAAAATTGTGTTTGTACTGAACATATACAGACTTTGGTTGTTATACTTGATTGGGGAATGATGACAACTGTATAATTAGTGTTTAGATTGCACGAGGTATTATATGTAATCTAGAAGTGACTTAAAGCGTACAGGAGGGTACGAGTAGGTTATATGCAAATACTGTGACATTTTATACATGGGACTATTTATTGCAGATTTGGTCTAGGTGGAAGTCCTGGAATTGACCCCCCCATCAGATACCCAGGGGCAGCTATATTACCCTGCAACTGTGTCCCCCACTTCATTTCCATGTGGGGCTTCTCAGGAAGCTGTCCACGGGAGCACCCTGGAATCCAGGCTTTTTTCCCTGTCTCCACTAGAATTGAGTGTGGATGGGGGGTGATGGCCACCCTCCCCTTCTTCCCAGCCCATTTGCTGTCACATCAGGCCCTTCAGTGATACCATCAGCTCTTCTTTGAGGGAGCCAGTAGAGAAACAGCTCTTCTTGGCCTGCCCTGAAAGAAGACCCTGGGGTTTAACGAAGATTCACAAGTGAGCCAAAGCTTGGTATCCACAACTCCAATTGGACATGAAATTCTGAGCTTTGGGCACAGGTAATTGGATACCCGTGGGCCTATTTGCCACTGGTAACACAGCCTGAGCACCTGTGAACTTGCCTCTGTCCGTTCTCCATGGGGGAGCTTTGCTGTGCAGATTCGGTGACAGGACTGTGCTAAGTAAGAGAGCTAATAATTGTTCCGTGAATATCCAGAATTCAAGACGTGGCATTTGCCCTCTCTTTCTGTTTTGTTAGGTTTAGATGGTACACGTCTCTCTTCATTTTCACTTCTGTTTGGATCAGTGCCTCGGGATTTATGGATGGTACAAGCACCAAGTACCATGTCCTTAAAACTAGTTTTCATTCTAAAACAGAAGAGCCATTTTTTCAGGACCAGCCAAGCATATCCTAATCCTAACAGCTGCCGTCTAGTAACACATACTGTGTGCCAAGCCTTAATGGACTAAGTACATTGTATATAAAATCTCCTTTATTTCTCACCAGTCTTTGGAGGTGTAGGTATTATTAATGATGCCCATCTTGCAAGGGAGGAAAACGAGGCACATAGAAGTTAAATAAATTGCCGCAGGTGACACAGCGACTAAGTGGCAGAACCAGTATTCAAACCAGTATTTGAGGGCTATCTGACCCCAACTCCTGCTCTTTACTGTTAATTCACTACTCTTAAGGGTATTGTTTGCAGTTAGAAGTCTGTTTATCACATATGACAGGTGTTCTCTGAAAACAGACAGCCCATCAAACTATTGAGAAGCTTCCAAACCATTTTTCTTTATTTTCTATTTAATGTGTACTTATGAGTTCATAGAACTGGGATTTTGCCTGTTTCAACAGGCTCTAGGGCAATTCAAGCAAATTCCCTCTAAGTCCCCTATGTATGGGGCAGTCAGGTACCTTGGGTCTGCCAAGCTGGTTCAGTGAGTGTGCTAGAGACTTTGTCAGGAGCTGTCAGCCCTGTGGAAGCAGCAACAGGGAGGCAGGAGGAGAGCAGCAGGCTCTGGGGCCAGCTGAGTGACTTCAGTCTAGCACTGCCACTTCTCGCCTCTTAGAGATTACTTCACTTTTCTAACCTTCAGCTTTCCCCTCTGAAAAATCAGGGCAGCCCTCACAAGATTGTTGGACCAAGTCAGTGACAAGAAGAAGCACCCAGCCCAGACTCAGCAGGGACCCACTTTGCTCTTGACCTTGATTCTACAAGGAGGCTGAAGTCCTCTTAATTTTAAACCCCCAAAAGGAAAATAGGAGCACCCCATTTTACAGGAAGTTTTGCCAAACTACACCAGCCAAGGTCCTTCTCTTCTTAGAACTAACTCCTTTAGTTCTTTTGATCAAATCACAGATTAACATTGAATATTTATTAATTTAGTGCACAAGAAACTTCTGTATCTCTGAAGAGCCAAAAACAATAATAAAATCCATGCAGACAAATGAAAATTTTTAGAGGAACAAAATAACCAAAAAGGTATTTTGCTACCATATAAAGTACCTGTGCAATGAATTTCCCACTCATTTCCAAGTTGACTTGGAACACTAGAAACCAAGGACCAATGGTTCTTATCTGTAGTTACTCATCAGAACTACGAGGCCTGGAAGGAATCGCATTTTTAAATCATAGATCCTTAGGCCCCAACCCTGTTGGATTCACTCAATTGCCTGCTAGTGTGAGGCCTTTTGAAAAAAGGACAAAACATTTTCTTTCACTTTTGTAATTTGCTGAATTGTGATTTGTAATGTTCTTACTTGGAAGGATTCTCCTTTTCTTCCCATAGTTTCCTGGGAGAATGACAGGATGTCAAGTATATTCAGATTACCATTTAGTCACAATAACCCTGGGCAGCAGTAAGAAGGAGGGGTTAATAGAGACGTGTTGTGGAGGGGGGCACTATGGAAAGCTCGTCCTCACCCACGTTTCGGGGGGAGATATTTGGAAATATAGGCTAATTATTTCAGAACAGAATTGACCGGCTTGTAATTCTCTTGCCAGGTAAACCTTTGTAAGTGAATTGACATAAATGTACTGAAAATAGTGAGTAGAACTTGGGAAATGTTGTATTTCAGGTAGTGAAGTTAGGGTGCCCTAAAATAAGGAAGTGTGATAACTATAGATCCAACCATGTGGTGGGTCCCC
The DNA here is from genome assembly GCF_021218885.2 of Marmota monax. Lineage (NCBI taxonomy): Eukaryota > Metazoa > Chordata > Mammalia > Rodentia > Sciuridae > Marmota > Marmota monax. The sequence goes on along the minus strand of NW_026693712.1, from coordinate 15,724,211 downwards.
TAGAGAACTGTGGCAGTTTACCCAGAGGAAGAGAAGTCTCTAGGCTGTTTGTTTGTTTGTTTGTTTGTGTAATTTATCTTTTTCAAGAAGAAACAAGCAGTGTGTATGTATATGTGTTTGTGTATGTTAATTTTTTTTTTTTTTTTTTAGTGAACACAGAGCTATTATTGAAAAGGCAAGCATTTGTTTCCCCAAACTTTTCAGCTTTACCAAGAAACAATTTCTTGTAAGAAAAATATGTTTTGCTGTTACCAGCTACTACTGGGAATTCTGCTACAACAAGGCCAACATTTATTACTGATCTCCTTTTGATGGGTCTTTCTTTCAAAATGGGACCCTTTCCATTAAGTTTGTACACTGTCCTGGGAAAAGGCTCTATGATTAAACAAAAAGAGATTGTGAGGGAGCTTAGGAGGAAATGGAGGTTACTTTTCTTTTAATGCTAAATAGTTAATGAGTGAACCCTCATTGAAAACTTTGTTGTGATCTCAGTCCAGATGTTATTCCAGAAAGAAGTCACCCTATCAAGGAATTCAAATTTCCCCACCATACACCCTTCCCACCCAGCTATCTCCTTCCACACCAACTGATTTTAATTTTTTTCTTAGTTCTTAATCCTGTCTAAAATGATCGTATTTGCTTATTTACTTGTTTATTGTCTGTTTTATACTCAGGCACACACAAAATGTTTCCTAAACTTTTTTCATCACGTTCATGATGAAAAAATACTAAAAGAAAATATAGTTGGGGATGTACTTCCAATATGTTTGTTGTTTCTAGTTGCTTATTTGTGAAATATAAACCTACCTTAATAATTGTTATATTTACACACATCAGAAAGTACATAAAATACAAACCTTACAAGTAGTAAGTGCATGTAGAAGCTTTGATATTTGCTCTGCTGCACCAGCCTGAGCTCTCCCAAGCTGCATCTCCCTGTCGCTGAATGTGAGCTGCCTGAGGACAGAGGCCTCATGGGGTTTGTTTCTTGCTAAGTTCCCAGAGTCTGCAGCAGGGTGAAGAGTGCCCAACAAATATTTATTGTTCAGCAGCAAACAAGGCTGAGGCCCAGTTCACTCTTCCAGCTCTCATAGCTGAGGTTTTCTACATCTTTGGAGGACAGAAAGAGCAAAAACCCTGGTTTTTTCGGGTCAGAATGCCTTCCTAATACAATGTGTGCTGCATAAGGGATTTACTGCAATGATTCAAATCCTTCACCAGGAAGGTAATTACACTCGACAAGAGCAGAGTTCAGGCAGACGGGTGGTTTCTCGTTTCCCTTGTAACAGATGGCACCAGTGGACCCACTTCTGAGGCTTTTTGAGGATATTTACTCAAAAACAGCCTCTAATGTGTGTGTGTGTGTGTGTGTGTGTGTGTTATGTCTCCCAACATGTGCTTCCTCAATTAAATGAGGAGGCTCCAGTAGATTGAGGGTAAGAGTAGGAATTATCAAGGATGCAGCAAGGGGAAGGCACTTGAGGTTTGCCTGAGCCGCAGGTGCCTGATGTCAGGAACAGAGGGAGGCAGGTTTTCAAAGTCCTTTTAAAAAAATAGACAATTGAGAATTCTGTATTCAACAAAACTATCTTTCGAAAATGAAGTTGAAATAAAGACATTTCCAGACAATTTCTAGAAGTAAATCTTCAAGTAAAGTCAAGATTTCTTACATATGATGATGATAACACGCTTCATAAAAGAAAAAAAAATTAATGAATCGAACTTGACCAAAATTAAAAACTTTAGCTCTTCAAAAGATACCATTAAGAAAATGAAAAGACAAGCTACAGACTAGAGAAATACATTCACAAATATTATCATTAATAAGGGACTTGAATCCACAATCTGTGCAGAAGTCTGACTACCCAAAAGACAACAGACATCCATAGAATGGAATAGAATTTAGTAATAAACATGAATTAACCACTATTCATGCTACAACATGGGCGAACCTCAAAACTGTTGTCCTAAGTGAAAGAAACAAGACACACACACACACACACACACACACACACACAATATGTGATTCCATTTTTGTAAAATGTCCAGAAAGAGAAAAATCTACAGAGCTAGACTATGGGTGCAATGGCTGGGAAACAAGGGAAGAGATAACTGTAAATGGCAAAGGGACTTTTTTTTCCCCTCAAAAAAGGAATTTTATAGGTTATCACCTATATCTAGTTTTTAAAATATTGTAAAACTAGATATAGGTGATGGTTATAGAATTTTATTAGTGTACTAAAATTTGTACACTTAATGTGGGTTAATTTCATGGTTTGTAAATTGTTCCTCAACAAACCTGTTTTAAACTCTCCTGGGAATAGTAAGTTTTCCATAATTTTTAATTTTTTTTTTTATTTTACTTTTTGGTACTGGGAATTGAACCCAGGGGCCCTTTGCCACTGAGCTATACCCCCAAATCCGCCAAGTCTGACCTCAAACTTGGGATTCTCCTCCCTCAACCTCCCAAATCACTGAATTTATAGGTGTGTCCACTGTGCCCACCTTCATCAATGTTGATTTTTGTTATCCTTATTAGTGAGTAATAGAGACATATGATATCAAAATTAAGATGGAAAAATATGAAATGACTAAATACTTTGCCTGAGTGAAGAGAAACTTTTTTATTAGTTAATTTAACTCTAATTATTGATGGCTGAGAATAGAAATTTTCAAAATATGAGCCTTGTGGCACTGAGATACCCATAATGATTTTAAATGGTGCATGGATGAACTTTTTTCCTTATCTTAATAACAATGAGTTTTTACTATTTAGAATGGACTAAAGTCGATGTTTACGTTTTGTTAAGGTGATCAATTTACAGACAAATATTAAGAAAACATTGTATTTTAACAACATAGGTGACTCACAGATAAGGCAGAAGTCCTGAGACTGAGGTGTGTGTGACTGAGAGTGGGCAACATTACCCATTCATCGTGAAAAAGGAAGCCAATGAGTGACTGAAATTGAGTGCTAGAACATAGGAATTCATCCAGCGTGCCTGTCTCCCTCCCTACAACAGAAAAACAATGTCCAAAACTCCCCACCAGTAGTATTTGTTGAACATAATCATCTTCGGTGCACAAACCAGGGGCTGTCTGTGCAGCTGTCCTGACAAGGCCATGTGAGAATAGTGCTGTTTTACGTCAGGCGATTCTGATGCAGAAGCCTGGCTTCCCTGACTGCCAGCAGTCTTGCCCTTGGTTTCTGGTGGACTCATATTTCCTTTGCCTCAACTTTTGACTTTGATCCTGAGAAGTCTTTTTCTTTTTTTAAATACAGCCTTTGAATATGGTCCCTTCCAGAAAGGCTTATTAAATATTCACAGTACATAAGAGATAGAAAAGTGGTAAAATAACGACGGTACAAGGTAGGGTCAAGACTGGAAGAAAATCATAGTCCTTGAGGCTTCAAAGGAGAAAGATGTAACTCGTTGTGATATCAAAGAAGACTCAGGAAGGAGGTGGCATTTGAAACAGCCTTTGGATGGAATATAGGAATATAAGTGGCTGGGCTGTGGTGAGGGGCAGGGAGGAGACACTGAAGGTGTAAACAGCAGCACTGCAGGAACATGGAAATTGGAAAGCTTGAGGTATGCCCACAGCACAGGTCGACTAGTGACAGTGTGACAAGAATGGAGGTGGCGAACTAAGGCCCTTGTGCCTGATCTGGGCAGGTGTCTGTTTATTTGGTTTATGGTTTGTGAGATAAGAATGTTTTTCCACTGTTAGGCAGTTAACATTTTAAATGGTTATATAAAGTACCTACTTACTCTCCTCAATTTTGACTCTTGGTTTATAATTTTAACTAGTTACTTCATGGTCCCTTCAGAAAAAAGTTTGCCCATCTAGAGAATCCTGGGGAAATGAAGACACGTGACAACTACTGAGAGGAGCATTGGGGCTTATCATGAGAGACCTTCAAATGAGGGAAACCTATCTTGCTTTTTCCTTGGGGGAAAAATGGCAGTTTTGAGCATACATTTTAGAAGGTCTCAGGATAGGTCTATCCTTAAGCACAATTGGATCCAGGAGCCCAAATTATTTTTGCTTGGGTCATCTTCCCTTCTTTCAAGACTTCATTTTGCATATATATGTTTGCTATATAATATGCAAAAAGAGCTCTGGTCCCCCTAAGCCAATACATTTAGGTATAAGATCAAGAAAGAACATCATTTATGTATTAGACCCCATGAATGAATGATGTTAAGTTACATGTCCATCCTTGAACCAGTCACTGTGGCCAGACTGGATAACATGCCTATCCCTGCTGTAAAATCCATGGGAGACTGGACCCACCAGTGTCTTTTTAAGAACATCACATAAATGGAATCATTCAATTCTGGGGTGAACAAGAACTTACCCAACCAGAGGAAGAGGAGTGGGAAAGCTGAGAAGAAAGAATAAACTGTACCTGCATATTCCGTTCTATCCAGCTGCATTTAGTAGGTAATGGGAAGTTTATGAAAGCAAAATGCTACCCATTCAACAACATTCAAATATTTAGTGAGCTATGTGTTTAGGAGGTTCATGTTCTTAGAATGTACCATAGGATAGTCAGAATGGTGAAAGGTAAATAAAGTGGGCTTGAGATTCATGGAGTGTTCCAGGTGAGGAGGCTGTGTTCTACTATCAACAGGGAAGCTCCCAAGTGTTTTAAGTAGACAGTGACATCATTAGATTTGCAATTTGAAATGATCAACAGGAATGGTTTCATTAAGCATTTACATGAAAATTCTTGTTTCCCCTGTAAATTTGCTTAGTAACTCAAAAGATTCTAGAGTAAATTTGGATATACCTCAAGTTTGGAAACAAATAGAAATTCTAATTTTGTGAGATGAGAATTAATGGTGTTTTGCTGTCTTTGCTTTCATTGACTTCTCGATGGACTGGTTTTGAAGTACACGAACTAGAGGGGAATATAAAAATCATTTTCCTTGGGTTTGTTTTTATTCACAGATGTTAAAACTCTTTTTTCCAGTGGAAAGGGTGACCTTGCTGGAAAATCATTTAAAGTGTTTTCCAGTCAAGTCAATAAGCACTTCAGAATCAAAGGAACAAGGGGTGAAAAATCGCCCTGAAGCCTGGTAAGATTGTGTTCCTTCCTGGCAGTCTGTGCCAGCCACCGTGGAGGCCAAGCAAGATGATGGGGAGAAAATGGGTTTTAGGTACAGTCACACTGGAGGAGCAGGCCCAGGCAAGGAAGATACATACAGAGTGCAGAAGAAGTCTTGAGTAGGTCGAAATCGGATCAGAAACAATTTTCCACATGTTTAGACTATTGAATAAACACCAGAATTAGAGGGAAGTCAGCTATTCACTTGGGGGAAAGAAAGGGAGTCAGAGACTGTTGGCCTTTCCACCAGAGTTCATCTCTTCTTATCTCTCTGCCTCATACGCCTTTCATGGTATCCGGACTTAGATTTGTATGCTTGCAGGAATTTAACTTAACCCTCCTAGACATTGTCCTCGGCAGAAGTGCTTTTTTTCTATTGCTCTGTAGTGAAATATTTTAGGCTTGTTTTTCGAGGAATCCCCTCTCCCCAGGGTTACTGCTAAGCTGAGGTATCTTGGGCCACCAATGCTAATTTTAGATTCTCTTTTGTTTTCAGCCGTGGACATTTAGATTCTTATGAAATCCTTTACCCTCCTTTTCCTCCCCCTAGCCCAAACAGGAAATATTCCCTGAAAGTAGACTGTATAGAAAAGTATGCCAGATGGCCAAGGGGTCACAGACAGTGTAGTTAACATATTGTCCAGCCTACTCAAAGCAGGACATCAAAGATGTCCTCTTGGACTTCCCTGTACCCCAGTGGAAGGGATTGGGGGAGGGGAGCACCATTGATTTGCTATAATAACTGTACTAAAGTTAAAAAAAAGTTCAAAAAAGTTAAAATAGTCAACATAATTCCTTAGTGAGAAAGGTGGAATATAAGAATTAGTTATTGCACATAAAAGGTGCTCAGTAAATATTTGTTGATTTCATATGACTGAAAAAGCAGAGAAACAGAATCAGTTGGGAGCTGCTGTCTTGTACAACCTAAACTATGGATTGGTGCAACAAAGTCTAAAGTATCTTTTGCCCCTAACACACACCCTTCTTCTAGAGAGTACAGTTAATACTTTGAATGGGCTGGGGAGATTATTTTTGTAACAACACTTATTCATTTTTGGTCACAAATGTATTAATTGTGGAAAATATTTTAAAGTATAAGGGTATGCATGTATAGGGGCAGGAAGTATGTAGGCACTCTATCATTTCTGCTCCATTTTGCTGTAAACCTAAAAACTACTCTAAATAATAAAACCTTTTTAAAAGAAAAAAAAAGTATAAAGAATACAAGTTATCTTTATTCTCATTACTAAGAGAATGAATGCTGTTAATATGTTGATATCCTTAGTGTCCAAAAGTATGAGTTTTTAATATATTTCATGTAAAAAAAGTACATGAGCTATAAACATAATGCTTAACTAATTATTCTTTAGCAAACACCCCTGTGACCAACACCCAGGGGAGAAGTACAATCTCACCAGTGTCCCATCTTTTGCTTCCTCCTCTCCTATCACACTCCTCTCCCTCCTCACAGTAATTACTAATCTGATGTTTACAGTAATCAACTCCTTATTTTTACTTATATTTTTACCTCTAAATGTAATTGATTCTTGCTAATTCACCACAGTTATGTTCTGCAGAGTCACTGCAAACACGGAATTAGCCAATACCCAATCTTGGCTCCTAGGGGAACTACAGGGGATGGTTCCCACAAGCCTCTTATCCCTACATCATCATCCTCAACTTAAATGATACAATTGTATCTATATTTCTGTTTAAAGATACCTTATTTAATGGTATTGTTGATTTATTAATGTTGTACTCAAGACCAGCAGTGCTATCTCTCCTGCCTGAATGAAGCTTATCTAACATGTATTTTCTCTGTAAGGCACATGACAGCCTTCTTGGGCTAAAGAGCACCAGATAGGCTTCAGCTGTGGGCTGGTAGGGGGCGGGCATTTCAAACAAAACAAAATCTCCAATAAAAGAGCACAAAAATGTGGCACTAAATAGACCTCAAAAGGACACTGGAACCAGAAGGCAGAGCCTCGCTGCATTTGACCTGTCACGTATATTGGGTGACTCAAGTTTTTCACTGCTCTGTTCATGTCCTCAAATGACCTTCAAAGCACCCAAGTGTTTATTTGGGTGTAGGGGGTTCAGAGGCATTTTAAAGAATAATTGAATTTGTAAGTTAGGAATCTGAAAATCATGAGGATAGACTGTATGTACCCCTAAAAGTAATATGTTATTATTTTTTGAGTCTGGCTTCTTTTGCTCAACCATTTTAAGAGTCATTCATATACCTGGAGTTCTTTCATTTTCTTTGTGATAGAGGGCACCATTGTAGCAATATACTAAAATTATTTTTTTCATTCTATTTTTGCTGACATTTGGGTTTCCAGTTTTTACTTCTCCAAATCCTTTCCTCCACACATCCTTGTACATTGTCCCCTCTAGGGACATGTGTGCACATTCCTCTAGGTGCGGATCTGAGCATGGAGCCGCTGGGTCATAGAAAAAGGTATCCTCACCTTTGCTAGATTATGCCACTCTATTCTTCAAAATGGTTGTAGCAGTGTATACTCCTCCTTCCGCAAAAGAGGAGTTTCAGATGTTCTATCTCCATAATCACCTGGTATTTTCACTATTTTGATGTTACTTAGTCATTCTAGTGGGTGTATAGTATCATCTTATTGTGCTTTTAATCTGCATTTCCTGCATTATAGAAGAGTTGAGCACCATTTCTTTTGAGTTTTCGCTTTTAATGTCCCTGTTCAAGTTTCTTGCCTATTTCCCACTTGCTTGTCATATTCTTACTGACCAGTGGAAGTTCTTTATATAGTCTAGCTATGAGCCCTTTATTAATTTACATGTTACAGACTAACTTTTTTACTCTTTTAATATTGTCTTTTGATAAATGTTAATATTTTAATATAGTCAAGCATATCAGTATTTTCCCTTACAGTTAGTCCTCTTTATGCTCTGCTGGATAAATCCTACCCCTATGTACCTGATTGTTTTCCTCTACCATTTTTATTGTTTGCCTTTGGTATTTAGATCTGTAATCCATTTGGAAGTCATTTGATTTGTGTGGTGTGAGGTAGGGAGTCCTGGGTCATTTTTTTTCCATATTCAATTATTCTAGCTCTGTTTTTAGAAAAGCACTTTCTACTATCCTTATTAAATGAATAGGTCTATGAAAATAACTTCCAAACAGTGTAAACAAATATAAAATAAAAAGTGAATGCCTTTGTCCCCATTTCTCCATTCTCAGCCCCCTAGAGAAGATACAGCTTCATGCTTCCAGATTTTATTTAGGAATCACATTTACCCACCTCTGGCATTAGAATGGTGACTGTTAAGTTAGGTCTTAGAACAGTGAAAGATTCAATCCAATCCTCCAGCACTGTATCTTTCCTTTTATTTTTATGTCACAGTGAGTGAATTTGGTTTTGCAAGCACAGTATCTTCATTTTATACAGAATGACAATTGTAACTGCGCTCAATTTAAGATAGTAATATGCCTTGTAGGGAGGTATTAGGATTTATTATCAACCATTCAAATCTTGGGAGACAGCAAATGCTATCATATAGACATTTTGTAGTGCCCCCAAAGTACTTTAGCATTATTTTACAAATAATTTCATAACTTGTGAAATTGTGTAGTTGAAAGAGAATAAATATGTTTTCTGTTGGGAACCAATTCTGATATACCTGAGTGTGTTATTGAAAAACATTGAGAGGCTAAACCTTGTTCAATAGGAAATAATACTAAGCTCAATAAGTTTTGTGTGCCACACGAACAGTAGAGGCATTTGGGCCAATTTAACCTTTCTGGTCCTTTCCCTTGAGATTTTTTTTCCCTAGACAAAGAGCAATTGAACCAGAACTGTTGTCCAAACATCTTTATTTCAAATCCAGAGCTTTTCTCTCTACCTTGTATTTCTGTATTATGCTATGTGAGAAGATTCAAATTAGCAACTGGGGGAAACCTAAGGATAGCAGATGCCCTATTATAAGATTACATATTTTGTTTAAATTGTGGAATTACTCACCATTCCCACCCATACCATCTGAGTTTAAAATTGATTTGAAACTTTTACTTCAGAATTGTTTTTAAAAAGCTGGAAAAGAGAACCACTACATTGTAGATTAGTCAAACTTTATTTTATTTATTTATTTAGGACATGCTTGGGATCAAACCCAGGGCCTCACACATGGTAGGCAAGTGCTTTACTACTGAGCTACATCCCCTGCCTTATCGAAATTATTTTTAAAGTATTTTAAAAAGCAACTGCCTACAATTGTTACAGTCCTACGGGGATTTCACCAGTTAATATTATTAAATAAGAAACAGAACTGCCTTTGTATGAATAAAAATGCATATTAAATTATATTAGATGAGGGGAAAGAATCTGTGTAAACACATGTGCATACTTAGTAATTGTCAGAAAAGAACACAGAACAATGAAGCTTGAGGCACGTGGATTTTTTTCCACTTATAAAATTGAAAAGCACAAACTGAAAGTTGGTAAGTATATATGACTTCTCTGTTATAGAAGCTTGAGTGGACATACATTAAGGAAGATATGTTTTTAAATTCCCAAGAGGTAAAAAATTCGTTGTTGTATCCTTTGCTCTGACGTACCACTACTTCATTTAATCAGTGTTCCTTTTGACCCTTTTTTGATGGCTGAAGTTTTGACTTCCCTTTTCTTTTTATGTAGACCTTAAGTCAAGACATAAAGGGATATTTTTCAAGGAAGAATTCACTGATCTAGGAATAGATCAGATAAAAATACAAAGATTTTTCATGAAATGTTTTCTTCTCTCTCATTATGGTGACAGAGGGGGAAGTTGAAAGTAGTTCCCCTTGGATATAATGGCATCATCCCCAATTCCAAGTCTAATCAGGAAGGAAGGAAGATGGATCATTAAGGTCAGCTCTGTTCCAGTGATCTGACAGGATCTGCAGCCCAGGCCTGAAAGAAGTGACCAGGAACCCATACTGCAGATGATGGGCCATTGCTTGCCCAAAGCGGTGTAAATGCTGATTTTATGTCTTCTCTATAGTGTGATGCTGGCACAAGACTCATCCCCTCCCTGTGTACCTCCTTCCTCCTACTTAGCCCTGTCTTGGAGAGTCCTCTGTTGAGCTACATACCCACCACTCCCTGCTTCTCTGGGAGCAGACACACCATCAGGCCAGGTGTCTGACATTCTAGGTTGTGCTTGTCTGTTTCTCTGTCCATCTATACTTGTCTCCCTCCCAAACTACTTTCTTGGCAGAATGCCCTTTGGAAAATTAAACATTGCTTCCAGGTAGAAACAGAACACAGGAAGGGAATTGTATTCAATTGTACATCATTCAAAATGCCAGGAAAGAGAAGAATCCAACGTAACCTTCATAAACTAAGGGGAAAAGAAAGTTGGTCTAGGTTTCTTTTCTCTTTTTTATTTTTTATTTATTTGTTTTAATGATAATGCTCAATGCTGGTAGGGTCACAGTGAGAAGGCATTCCCAGTGTTGGTAGGAGTGCAGTTTGATAGGATTTTTTTGAAAAGCTATTTGCAGGATATATCAAGACCCTTAAAAGCAGCTCCTAGCCTTTGACCCACTAATTTTACTTCCAGGAATTTATGCTAAGGAAACAATCAGTGATACAGACAGTGATCCTCTACAAGGATATGATTGCAGCACTGTTTATAATAGTTAAAGGGGGGTAGTGATCTGCATGTACACAATGAGTGAATGGTTACATAAATCAGAGTGTACTGTACAATAGTCTGTAGCCACTTTAAAATGCAATATCAAATGCTATTTAATGACATGGGAAATTTTTGTTATTTATTAAATGATTTAAAAAAAAACAGCTATTAACTACATATGTAGCATTATGCCCCCCAAAAGTGAGGGGGACGCTATTGTCACTATTAACTTTATTATTTTTCTTCTTGCCTTTTCATACTTTTCAATTCCTACCAAGCTGACTATAATTTCGATTATCAGAATATAGAAAAATTATCTTTCTTCGTAATGGTCAGCTTACCTCTCCAGTAAGAGCACTCTTCTTGTACCAGCTCCATGACTGTGGTGAGGAGACCAGAGAGGGTCTGCCATATTCATCTTCAAATTGGGAGCTTGCCTGGGCAGCCCCGTCCACAGCATGGCAGGCATGCCCTGGCTGGTACACCAGACGTTCCATCATTCAAATGAGTCACCACAGAAGGGTGTCAAGCTGATGATATTGCTACACACTGTGCTTTAACTATCGGCCACAGCCCTGCATGCTGCCAAGGCTTTTAGCCTTATCTTCCTAACCGTTATTCTTTCACTGTCCAGTGAATGTCAGAGGAACTGACTGGGACTGTCTGACTCCTTCTGGGGACTCTGTGGGCCAGCAAACTGGATCTGATGCAAGCCTTCCAGTTGGATGCAAACCAGACCAGCAAATGTTCCATCCATGCTAAAGTTAAAGCTGTTGTCATTGTTGCTATAGTTGGGCTTTGATGAGGGTCCTGGCAGGACCCCAGGAGTACCCCAGGAGTACTTAGGGTGCTGGGATGTTGAACTCCAAAATACCAGGCTGAACTGAGGGTTGTAGGGAGGGTTTTAGAGGTCATCTGCTAAAACTGTAGTTACAAAGTTATTTCTCCTATCTTAACTTTAATCTTGATACCTTTGGCCTCATTAATGGGAAAAAAAGTTTGAGAATTCGATACTGAAGGTTTTAGAGCCAAGAATGAAATTGAACATTTTTTTATTAGCCTGTTTTGTTTGGGATTTTTATGGAGTGAGTTTTTTGTCAATTGCTGTCATTTTTAAGCAAATTATAGCCAGATACTGCTGTAGTGAAGGGAAAACTTAACATTGTACAGTCTTAGACCATTATCCTCATCCCTGTACCTCTTTTATTCCACTTATATGTTGTTTGAGTTGCATCAACACTAAAATGTAATATGCTCTGTGTCTCTTGGAGGAGTATTTTTATGTAGATAGGCCACCTGTTGGTATGAGCATCATTGTAGTATATAAAATGTGCACTAATATTATTGATAGGGACATTTATGACATGTCTGTGAAGTACAAGTAAACAAAAGTCATAATTCCTTTAGTGTTTTAAAAATAGAAGTACCAGGGAGTGTGCATTTTATTGTTTACACTAACTCAAATGTAGCGGTAATGAATTTTTAAATTGTGGTCATTTCATAGCAAATAAATGTTATTGCTGTGGCTAAAACACAAACAAATGAAGTTCTGTTAGTTGTTAAAAATAGCAGTTGATACTATGGCAATTGACATGGGGATTGACGACTAACTCAGAGTAGTTACGCATACCCTGCATTCCAGCCACACCCCCCATGCTTTCAGCCCTGTCCTACTGGCCAAGAACCATTTATATATAATGATGATATGAGAAAACACTCAGAACCCACGTGTGTTCTTGACTAGGTTCCCACTTCTGCCTTTAGCCAAAGGCATAATTCTTGGTACAGACGGGATAGGAAGCTGAATTTGTTTCCTACATATAAAAATCATTTTTTAAAAAAAGATATAAAGACTTGTTAGTTATCCTGTGGCAACCACTGTCCAAAGGAACAGATTAGTCCAGGCCCCTAGGCCTCTAGGACTGGGCTGTTTTCAAACCTCCAAATCATTCCTGGTCAGACTTGGGTGCCTGGGCTGTAGTCATTGCCAGGCCTTGCCTCTTAGGACATTATCTAGTGGGGCAGGGTCAAATGAGGGGACTGAGAAAGTGAGCCCTCTCTTGCCAACACTGTGCTGAGGACTACAGTGGAAGTGAGGCAACACTGCTCTAGGACTAGACTGAGTCGAGCCGGAACAGGTATTACACTAATAATAGAGTGACTTATCCCTTAGCTCATGGATCTCGCTGTTTTATATTACAATTGTTTTTTTTTAATTTGCCCCATCTTGTCAGATATATTTTCAGCTCTTTGAAGTCAAGGATCTTGGCAAATTCCACTTATTGTCATGATCATTCTAGGGACTCAATGACAAGTCTTTGCTAGATTGAGAAAAAAAAAAATTTAAAGAATCATACACTGAATTGAATTTCTTCCCTTATATGAATTCCATTTTCTATATGAATCTACCAGACAGAACACTAGAGGCAGGATCCTGGAGTTTGTTGGAATTTACAATGTGTGGAGTCTTATTGAATCTGTCCGTGGCTGCATTCTCATGCTCCCTTGCAGATGTGGTAGCATATACAGGAAATTCAGAAATCAGTGGTTAAAAAAAAAAAAGTTGTTAATGCTATGACTAGGTCTGTAAAGAAGCTCAGCACAGCTTTGAGGCACTCAGCAAGACCAGTTGTCCCAGAGACAGTACACTGGTAAAAGAGCCCTGAGCTTGGGGATTGGGATTTGAACCTCAGCCTTGTCACTTACAGGGTGGCTGTCCTGAGGCAAGCCTCATGTTAGCCCAAATTTTCACATTTGTGAAATGGCAATTTAAATAGTGCCTGTTTGCAGGCTTGTGGGGTCATGTTAAATGAGATTCACTAATTTACTCACCAATTACTTATTGAATACCTGTAATGTACTATTTTAGACATTGAGATACAACGATAAGCAAAAGGGAAAAATCCCTGCTGTTATGGAATTTGTATTCTAGAAATATAATACACATAATGGCATTTAGTGAACGTTTCATCAGATTCATCTGAGGATATCTAATGAACTTATGAAATAGATTTTTCCTGTATGTTTCCAAAGGTGTTTATGTTACAACAATAGGTAATTAGGGCCATTATCGAATCTCACCTCTGAATTGGTGTACCCTAGAGAAGTCTCATTTAATAAAACATACATGTGTTCTTGCTTAGAAAGTCTCCTCCCCTTGAATTAGACTTCTGTCTTTTTTTTTTTAACCTCCATAAAGTGCTTGGTCTGAACAGCCCAGCAGTCGGCTGAGACTCAGGGGCTGCAGGCAGCATTCCGGCCAACTGGTTTCCGTGTCTTCTCAGCCCTTGGTGTTTGCACTATCTGGGACTTAAGGTGATTTCAAGTGTTTGTATAATTTGTGGAAATAAGTCAAAGGGCTAGTATGGTCAATTAAAATCCACAAGCCATATTTTAGTGAGTAATTTCAACCTTTCCTCTTCAAATCTTTGATCAACCACCCATCAAAGAACAAAATGAACAGATGTAAGGTTTCAGTGCTTTTTTTTTTCTTTTTCAAATTGCCTTACCACTGGGGCTTTTTCTTTAAGCAGCAAAATGCCCACCAGAATCCACGAAAGGAGAAACTGCTAACCTAGAGAGCAAACCTCCAGGGAACTGCACGCAGCCGTGTTTGCACACCACCTTCTAAGAGGTGTGTGTCCGTATCCACTATCGAGTTTCTAATGCGGTGCTTCGGATCTCTAATGACACATAGCCCATTCAGTTAAAAATGTAAACAGGAAATTGTTTTCTGGCCCTTGTGGCCCAGAAAAAAAAATGGTCGTTTCTGCTGAGACATACGTTTAAAACATTCCCATAAGAGTGGGAGCTGAGGCTGGTGCTAAGCTAACCCTGTGTGGGAACAAGGCTGGTGATAGGATATGGAGCTCAGGTATATAGTTTCAGGCATTGTCCACCGATGGCCAGAGGTACCATGAACATGATTGGAGAAGTGCCTGTCACCTAGAAAGCAGTTTGTTCTGCTGGGCAAAGAGACATGTTTGTGCTTCGAGGAATTACAGAACAGGAATTCCTTGGAAGATGCAAAGGTCTGGTCTGGAGAAATGTGACTTGGCCTTGACCACATGTCCCTGGGTTTTAGTGTTCCTGTGTTCTGCTCCAATGCCCCATCATTTGGCCTCCCATGAACCTCCCATGCTCCCATTGTGGTTTCCCTGTGTGTGCTGATGAGTTTTCTGGTTGTTCTGTCTTGCAGCCCCCCGAATCCAAGCCCAACTTCACCCCTCTCGCCATCTTGGCCCATGTTCTCGGCGCCATCCAGCCCTATGCCCACCTCATCCACGTCCAGCGACTCATCCCCCGTCAGGTCTGTTGCAGGGTTTGTTTGGTTTTCTGTTGCTGCCGTTGTTCTCTCATTGGCTTGGTCCTCTCTTCATGCAGTGTTCAGCCTCCTCGTCAACTTTGTTCCCTGCCATCCAAACCTGCACTTGCTTTTTGACAGGCCAGAAGAAGCGGTCCATGAAGACTCCAGGTAAAACCACGGATGATGACCAACCTGTTCCCGTTTATCCAAAGCTGGCCAGGGACAATGGGGGCCTCCTCTACTCTCCTGTGGTTCCATCCTAAGAGACCAAAGCCAGAAGGGACCACTTGCATGAACAGCATGACATGTTTCACACCCTTTCTAACCTTAACTCATGTTGAATTAATCTCTGATGCCTAGAGTTTGGGGAAAGGGCACCTCCTGAATAAGCTCCTCTTTTGATGGCTCTATGAATCATTTTGGCTCTCTGCTTTGGTATAAGATAACATACAAGGGGACAGTGCTGAGGTGCATGCTGGCCTTCTCTCATTTTTATCAGGTAGCCTCAGACAACATTTATTTGTGGGGTTGGGCCACTGGCCATGAGCACTGACACCTCATCACTGAGACCAGATCCATGGGGCAAAAGATAATATAACAGAATAAAAGACAGACAGGAAGCAGTTTCTCTTTAAATTGCTCAGGGCTTATGCCTCCTTGCCCTCCAGTATACTCCAGGAACCATCTGGGCTCCCAGCCTTCTGTCTCTGTCATGAACCTGAGCACTCGCGGGAACAGGCACCTCCTCTTTTTGAGGGTGAGCGGCTTGACCTAATTCCTCTCCCCAAGGGCTGTGCTATAATTTCTCTTGCCTTGGTGACTTCCACACTTACATGCCACAATTATTTGCATTTGAGCTCTTTGTAGAAAAGAAGCTCTTCAAATACAGGAAAAGAATTGACAAAGATCATGCAGATCTCTCTGCTGTGTAGTTCCCGAGGATGGGTATTTTTTGAATTTAGTCTCTGCTTTCAGATAAACAAAATATAGGGCTGAATTGTAAATATCATGAACATTCTAGCTTTGGCCATATTTTCTCATCCATCTTTTTCTCCCAAGGTTGGGTCCATCAGGGAGGCTTAAATAATTTATAAAGCTGACTCTCAACTTTTTAAAAAGGAAAACCCCATGCTATTTATAGAGAACTACATACATTACTCTATCCCCCTCCAGCCATTTTCAATCTATCATTTCAGTCTATTCTCATGTGAGAATGAGACAAGACATGGCCTGAACCCTACTATAAAAAAGCAAAGTTAGGTACAGAGAGGTGCCTTGGACACAGTCACTTGACTAAATGGAGCCAATGCAGAATTCAGGAGTTTGGCCCTTCAGCCCAGCTCTCTTTTTTCCAAACACATGGGTAGCCTCAACTTCAAGTTTCGTGTAGCTGCCAACCCTAGAGCCTGGCCTGTCTAGGCATGCACAGTTTTCTACTTAGACTTGTCCTGAATGATGGGAAAACTAGATATTTCAGCATATTCTTTTTTCCTCACCCTAATAAATAAGGTAAAAATTCAGATCCTAGAACTTCTGGACGCCTGGGAGATATTTACATCCCAGGCTACCAGAGATGGTATGGATTGTGCAGGTGAGATCACTCATTGCCTCATGAGGACCTTTTCTACATTAAAGTGACCAGAGACAGCTGCCTTCCAAAATGCTCACTTACTCTTCAGAGAGACTCGAGCATTAGGAGAATGTGGCTCTTTCGTTTTCATCAAAAGGGAGTAAATAAAATATTGCCCCCTTGGACAGAATGGGTGAAGGGCCTCAAATAATGGGATCATTCAGTTACAAAAAAAAAAAGAAAGAAAAGAAAAGAAATGTACTGTCTGCTTTACTGGTATTTACTTTTTTGTGTCCCTGAGCTGTGGGGCCCTGTTGCTTGTCAGATATCTCTACCTCTCCACTCCTTTTCCAAGGTTTTTTTTTTTTTTTTGGGGGGGGGGTGTTTCCTTTCACTCCTTTCCACCTCTCAAGCTATTTCCAGATTGGCTGTGGACAGTGGCAATAGGCTGCTCATCTGGTGTGTTTGGGGTCATGGTTACTCAGTAGTGCCCCCTTTGGTCATTGTTAGAATAGCACCATTTGGATGATGTTCTTCCACAGCCCTTCAGGAAGCTGCCATTTTGAAATAGGCAAGGCTGAGAAGGGCTTGGAATTGGCACTCACTGAGCTACATGTGTGTGCCAAAGTGAGCACACATGAGGACACTGGAGGACAGAGAGCCCACCAGAGGAATGTAGAGGGCTACAATCCCCTAATTGCTATTGCAGTGTGTAGCCAAGAGGTGGGGGCATAAACCCATTAATCAGGTTCAGTGAGAGGCCTCCCCCAGATCTACTTAAAAGACATGAAGCTTCAGATTTCCTTCTCTGGGCAGAGCTTTAAAAAACAAACAAACAAACAAAATACTAAATTAATAGCCCCATAAACTTCTACATAATGTCTCCTCTAGAAATGGCTTCTTCACTCCTCTTCAAACCATTTTTAGAGCTTGTTGGTTCAAGCTGGGAATGAAGCCATAAGGGTGTGGAGGGGCATTCTCTTCACATTCCCCTTTTTTTCATTTACCCACCAGCCTCCTGAGGACCCGCCCCCCCCCAGTCCCATACCCATAACTTGCATTTGCACATGTGCCCCTGGAAATTGTGCCTTAATGATCAAGTCATTGCAACCTGCCAGCCTAGCTGACCCCACCTCCCAGCAATGCGTACAATAGAGTGGGTTGTCATTTCTGCAAGCTTGCAAGGGCATTTGAGGGAAACTCCTCTGAGTGCTTTCCTGGCCTCGTGCCATGCTCAGAAGGCAAAAATTAAAAGTAAACTAGCAGAAGGATCTAAACCTGTTCATGCCCTTAAGGCCCAGTGGAGGGCTCAACAGTGCTGTGACGGGAGCAGCTGAAACCACCCCAGGCTGTCTTGTGTCCAGCGTTGAGGTGCACTGCCGACAGTAGGAACCAAAGATGCATGGCAAGGACTTATTTTTTTTAATCAGAGCCAAAGCCTACAGACACAATCTTTCTGCCAAGAGGATCTGTTTTAATACGTGCCCTATGAAAAGCAAACTCCTCAAGGCTTTTGAGAGGGAGTTGTGGGATCCGGAACTTGTTGGGTTGACAGAATTTTAAAAAGATAAGACTTTCACCTGGATAGGATTGCCAGATTTAGCAAATAAGATAAAAATATGGCATACTTGGTTAAATTTGAATCATAGAAAAACAGCAAATATTTTTTAGTATATGTATGTCCCACATATACAAAAATATTCATTGTTTACCTGAAATTCAGATTTAACTAGGTGTCCTATATTTTTTTCTGGCAACCCTACCCTTGGGGAACAAGAATTACTCCTTTCTAAAGCACCCCTTCTAGGATCGTAGCTCAGTGGGAGAGCACTTGCCTAGTGCACACAAAACCCTGGGTTCCACCACCAGCGCTGCAAAAATAAATAGATAGATAGATGATAGATAAAAAATATAATGAAGGCATCCCTTCTAGCATCCCTACCCCCCCACACACACACCCTTTTTTGTTCCTTTTGCACATCCTAAGGTGATAGAGGAGAAGCCTCAGAGGAAAGGACCCTCCCAAAGACTGTTTAGTCACCTCTTCTCTTGAGAGAAAAAAAAGGGCCTTTCCTGTCCTTTGTTTTTATTTTTATTGTGCTATCTTCTTGTCTTTTCATTATTCAATACCTAAAACCTAATATTAGTGAAAAGTTACTCTTTTTAAATCATAACCTTAGGCACCTGAGACCATTCCCTGTTCTTTCCACCTGCCAAATACCCCAGCTGGTTTCCCTGGCTTACCCCTATTTTGTCCTATTACCTTTACTTAATGAGGTTAATAAATAACCTCTACAAAAATCCAGTCAGAGGGACCCTGCCTTCCCCATCCCCCTGAACTTTGCCCTGCTCTGCCCTGTCCTCAAGAGGCAGTAATCCTGCTTCCAAACCTGGTCTCTAAGACCTTGGCTCCTGTGGCCTGGATTCTCCTTCCACCTCTGATGTCATGACAAGCTCCACTTACCTGTTAGTATGGTTTTAGCAGTTTTCACAGCCAGCTGACTTCTTTTCCTCTCTGTTACCGCCCCCCCCCCTTAAAAAATAGGCTTTATTTTTCTGTCCCTGGAAAGTTGCACATGAATATTCAACCCCAGCTAGCCAACACACAGACTTGGCTTAGTTAATCAAAGAATGTGCCCTTGTCCCAAACTTTATTCTTCAATGATAATTAGACAGGAAGAGCTACTTTCCACTGGGAATTGGTGAATACTAAAGGCTCTCTCCTTTATTCCCAATGGCCCCACTTCATTTTCTCCCACTTTCCCAATTTTTTCCCATCTGGCCATCATCTCTTAGCTATTAGAACACCAGAGAGAACAGCAGTAAACTGTTGTTGCCCTGGCAACAAATTCTGGATATCATTTATTCTGATGGCCCTACTGTACACAGACTTTTTAAGTGGTTTTTCCTTTCAGTTTTCATGGACCCAAGACTGGAAGGTCTAGACATTTGGTCCTAGTTTAGGTTTCCATCCATCTATCACTCTCGTTTCACAGAGGAAAGTTGAACTTGGTAATGCCAAAAAAAAAAATAAAATAAAATAACAGTTCCAGAATGACCAAGACACCAGGCCCCATCTGATTCTACCTGACCTTACCTGAGGCCAGACCCTTCCTCAGCTGAGTCTCACTCCGCCACCAGAAATCGTATACACTGCTCCTGGAGGCTCTCCATTAGTCAGTTATAGATAATTTTCTAATTCAGAAAACAACCTTGCTCTTTTTTTTTTCCTTCTTCTTCTCTTTTTTCCTGCCTCTGAGCCTTTAAGAGCACCTCCTCAGATGACATAGAGGAAGAGAATCATTGGTGGCCAAGGAGGCAACTTTTGCCAGATTATCATTCTGATCCTTTAGAAGTCTATATAGATTGTTTGAAACTAGTTGGACAGCAAAGCCAAAATTGACAGAGGAGAATAGAATTTACAAACTATTCTCTAAAACACAGGTTAGTACATTATGACCTGTGGTAGGTCACATTGACCCCCTGCCTGTGTTTTGTCAATAAAGTATTATTGGAACACATCCACACTGATTCATTTAAATGTTATCTGTGGCTGCATTCTTGTGGCAGTGCAGCATTGAATAGTTCTAACAGATACCATAGGACCAAAAACCCTAAAAGATTTACTGCATGGCTCTTTGAAGAAAAAAATCTGCCAACCTCTGATCTGGTACTGTGGTTCTCTGTCTTGATTGCATGAGAATCACTGGGAGGGTGACACACGCCAACTTTTTGTTTTTGTTTTTTGTTTTTAAAATCCTGATGGCAGTGTTTGAATCTGCAAGTCAGTAGAATGCAGACATCTGCAATTTTTAAATGCTCCCCAGGTGTTTCTGATGCACAGTGAGAGTGTTTGCCATCACTTACTGGAATGGGGACAAAAAAAAATCTCGTCCCCTCGACCTTCTTGCTGCACCCCCCCCCAATACACATTGGTGCACATGTGTGTTCATGCACACATATGTGTGACTGCTCACATATACCTTCTCCGTTGCCTGCCCATCCTGAGGGTTCCTGCTCTGGAATCCTGCCCCACCTGTAAGACCTAGCCTAGTGAAAATAAGGAACATCTGGGAGAAGTAATGTCAGCCCATGGCCAGGAGCCGAGACCTGGCTCTGCTGGAATTTCTCCTTCTTGACTCGCTGAGTATTTCAAGAGTGTCGGGAGTGTTTTCAGAGCAGCTTGAAAGTTCCTTCCTGACCCTCTCTCCCTCCCCACAAGGTACTCCTGCTCCAGAAATGGGGCCCAGCCTGTCCTTCCACGTTCAGCAACCATAACTCCCAGGTAAAGTTTTAACGTGGCACAAGGTGACCCCTCACAGAGTGTAGTTTCTTAGAGCTTATGGCTTTACTCTGAATATTTCTCATTTTTCTACTGTGACCTTTGCAACTGTCCCACCTCATGTTTTGCCATCTGGCTGCCTTGTCAGGCTCTTCCCACAAGTGAGGACTAGGTGGCCTTCAGGGAAAGGGAAGAAGAAGAGAGAAAATATCTGGGGCTTTCTGAGGTTTGGGAAAAAAAATGTTAAATAAATTCTTGTCTTCACACAGCACACCGTTCCGGAAGGCAAAGGCGTTGTATGCCTGCAAAGCTGAACACGACTCGGAGCTCTCATTCATAGCAGGCACGGTCTTTGATAATGGTGAGTTTCTCAGCCCCTTGGAAAAATATGGGGGAAGCATCTGAATAACTGGCATTCCTACCTAGGGAAAATCTCAATAGAGTGGTTAAGACCAAACCAAAATAAGAGAATAGAAACAAGACTCTGAAGACATGATCAAGAATAGGCAAGTAATCAGCAATTCTTTGAGGTGTTATGAACATAAATGAGATTTTTGCCTGCAGAGGACTCAACCCAGTACCTGGCAGTAACTTCTAGAGTCTAGGTGGGGGTGCAGCTGGAAGCGGTGGTGCACATCTTTAATCCCAGCTACTCAGATGAGGCAGGAGGACTGCAAGTTCAAGGCCAGCATGGGCAACTCAGCCAGACCTGGTCTCAAAATATAATAAAAAGGACTCAGTGGTAGAATGTGCCTGAGTTTAATTCCCAGTACCAAAAAGAAAAAAAAAATCTGAGGTTTGGACAGAGGGTAAGACACAGAGGCTGAAGAAAGCCAGGCACAGTGGCACACACCTGTAATTCCAGTAGCTAGGAAGGCCAAGGCAGGAAGATTGGGAATTCAAAGCCAGCCTCAGTAACAGCGAGGTGCAAAGCAACTCAGTGAGACTCTGACTCTAAATAAAATACAAAATAGTACTGGGGATGTAGCTCAGTTGTTGAGTGCCCCTGAGTACTGGGTTCAATCCCCAGTACTCTCCCCTCCACCAAAAAATTAAAAAAAATGCTGAAGAACAGAAATGGGCTGCAGTTAGTGCGAAGGTCAGGTGGAAGTTGAGACCACCTGCTCTGTGCCTTCTTCCTCTTGTGTTTACCCTCCCCAGCAGGCAAGACATACTCCCCAGATGGCAGGGCATGTGGTAAGCTCTGGGGCAGTAAGGCTCACTGGGTTCCTGTTTATCCTCTTCTTAACTTTTGGGAACATAAACTATCTCACAATTGTCACCGTGCAAGCTTCCAGCTGTCCTACTCCAGAATCCTGCTGTGAAAATGGATGCACAGCCCCCCCCCCATAAAATGGGGATTTTGTATTTGGCTTTACCACCATTTTCTTGTGCCTTTTAATTTTGTTTTTCTCCCTAAAAAATAAATTTTAAGTGACAATTGATGTCATAATTTGCCATAAAGACTTATCATTTACCAAGAGAAAAATCTGGATTCTATTGAAAAAGCCCATGTTCCTATGACAGCTCAGTTGTCCCCAGGTGAAGCTCTCCTTTAGGGTTCGCCTTCCTGGATCTCTGGGCAAAGGCATCTGTTCTTTTTCCCTCAAAGAAAGAAGCAAAGGCAGCTGCCTGGTTTCAGAAATTGGATGTTTTTCTTTGGCTGCCTCCCTGGCCTCAGGTAGGGCAGGGGTAAAGGTTTAGGAATAGATATTTTTGTTACCCAACACATTCATCTTCGCAAGTGGCCCACATTGGTCCAGATCCCACCTCCTCCCACCTGACTGAGAGCCAGCAATACAGGGCAACCAAGGTGACCATGTAGCCTTGGAAAACCTGAACTCTAAAGCCCAGCAGTACTACAGGTCCCAGCCTGACCACTTTCTCTTGTGTGACCTCAAGCAGCGACTTAACCTCTCTATGCCCCAGTTTTCTTCTGCAATAGAAAGATGGCACTGCCTACCTTATAGAGCACTGAGAGAGGAAATTGAGGTAATGCACATCATATGTTTAAAATGGTGCTTGTATTAGTCAGCTGCCCATTGCTATGACAAAATACCTGAGGAAAAACAACTTAAAGGGGGAAAGATAAATTTTGGCTCATGGTTTGAGGTTCCATTGTTGTAAACCTGTGGTGAAGTAGAATATCATGGTGGAAGGGTTATGGTAGGGCAAAGTTGCTCACCTCATGGCAGCCAGGAAACAGAAAGAGAGAGTGATAGAGGTGGGGGAAAGGAGCAGAGACAAAATAAACCTCCCCCCCACACACACACATACCAACTTCCTCCAAGTAGGACCTACCTAATGTTTCCATCACCTTCTAATAGTACCATCAACTGTGGACCAAGACTTTAACATATGGCTTTTGGGAGACACTTAAGATTCAAACCATAATAGAGCTTAACACATATTAAGCATTTAATATCTTATCATTGAGATCATCATCATCATCATCATCATTCTCTCTGTTTCACAAAAAGGCCCTATCTTTTCATAGTTCCCAAGGACTGTCTCCTTTTTAGCCAGTATGGCCCAAGCCTGGCTTTTGGCTGGGCAGTAGGTGCTTCACCTCAACTCTATGGGTCCTGGCTGTACCTGGAAGGGCCTTACATTCCAAGCTGGAGCAAAGATGAGTTCCTGGGGACCAACCCTTGACTTCATCAAAGGGCTACCACCTGTGTGCTCACCCCATGGATCTGCTTAGTGGGGATGTTAATCAATCTTGGATAGACAGAATAGAAAGCAATACAGACTTGGGGGAGAGGGTGATTCCCAGGTCACACTCAACCCTGGGCCACCTGGGCCAGCAGAAGCAGGATTAAGCCCAGAACTGCATGTGGCCTGATTGGCCTGCTGAGCCTGTGTTTCCCTTTATGTTTCTCAGACCTCAAAGCACTATCCTTAAACCATTGTTAACTTTCACTTGGGTACTTTACAAATCAGAGTGCAAAAACCAGCCTAGCCACCTCTGCTGCCAGCAGCTGGTGTGTTCAGGTCCCAGCAGACTGGCAGGTCACAGTGGGTCTGCTGAAAGCAATCCCTGAGCATGTCATCCATGAGAATCCCCCTAATAGACCCAGTTGTAACATGACCATTTCTGCAATGAACCACAATGGGCTGCATTGCTCAGATTTCTGTCCCCTGCTGTTGGCAGGGGAGGGGCTTCTGCTCAAAGGTAAGCAAGGTGTGAGAGAGCCCCAAATTTGTAAGTGAACCAGGAATTGAATTTCCATCCTCCAGGTCCCAGTTCCCTGCTCATGTGTGCAAGGGACCATCTTATTCCTATCAGCTATTCACCCCAAGCACACAGAGGACCAAAATATGCTTCATGTGTTAAACTGTCACTCCTTTGATCAAGTGAAGTCTTTTTTTTTTTTTTTGGTACCAGGGATTGAACCCAGGGACTCTTAACCACTAAGTCACATCCCCAGCCTTTTTTTGTATTTTATTTAGAGACAGGGTCTCACTGCATTGCTTAGGGCCTCAGCTTCCCGAGCTGCTGAGATTACAGGCGTATGCCACCATGCCTGGCTTCTTTTTACATTATTAAAATACCTTTATTGAGATATCCATATACCATTGTGGATTTACCCATTTAAAATCTACTTTTCAGTGGTTTTTAGTGTATTCAGAGTTGTACACCCATCATCTAATTCCAGGATATTTTCATCACCCTCCCTCAGGAAATATCCACACCCCCTACCAATCATGCCACATTTACCCCAGCCCTCCTCCAGCCAGCCCAAGGGAGCCACTGATCTACTTTCTGCCCCAATAGATTTGGCTGCTCTGGATATTTCATACACATAGAATTTCACAGTATAACTGGCTCTTTTTACATTGTATAATGTCTTCAAGGTTGATCCATGAAGCCTATGTCAGAACTTCATTCCTTTTGTGGCTGAATAATGTTCCCCTGTTCGGATCTATACCACATTTTATTTAAACATTTATCAGTGGATGGACATGTCATTTGTTCCCACTTTGGGCTGTTATTAGTAATACTGATGTCCACATTCAGCTATAAGTTTCTTTGAAGACGTATGTTTCCACTGGTCTTGGGGATACACCAAACAGTGGGATTCCTGGGTCACATACTAACTCTTTTTAACTAAGGAAGTGCCAAATTGTTTTACAAGGAGCTTATATCATTTTATATTCCTGCCTCCTTTCCTGTGAAGTGTCCTTCTGAAGAAGTTTAAATAGTTAACCAAAAAATAAGATACTCACGTGATTTTTAACTGCCAATTCCATTTCTTCCCAGCAGGGTGCTCTACACCCACCCTAAACTTGGTAATCATCATAAATCTCATGGTGGTAAATGAGAGCAGGAGAGAGGTTGGGTTGAAGGGGTCCGGGGCCTTACCGAAGCCTTTCTGTGATCTCCAGGAGTCGTGGCAGAGTTCACTGACCCTAGTTTGTTTGTAACCAGCAATGCCAGTGACCTTTCCAATTCCCTAAAGAACAGTGCCAAATTAAACCTGAAAGAAAACACCTCTTGGTGTTAACTGAGCTGCAGTCAAAGATGGAACTGATGAAATGTTAATCCACTTTTTAGATTGGTTTGGCTGATAATATTTTATTAGGTCCTATTTTTATTAGATTCCTTCACCTCTATATGAAAAATCAGGCATTACAGGAGAAAAGAAAACTATTGATGGGTTCAACAGAGGGGTCTTTTTCCCTTTCTGCCTCTCATAGGTTTACTGCTGGAGGTATTGGGTAAGGGCTGTTTAACTTGGATGCTCTGTAGCTGTCAAATGAAATCATCACACCAATCAGAAGAGAGTTTCCTAATGACAGGTTCAGAAGGCACGTGGGCTCCTCTGTGCTGTGTGTATGTTGTACCTCTTGTATTTTTATTTTCAGGAATAAAGAGGAGGAGGAGGAGGAGGGGGAGGGGGGAGGAGGGAGGAGGGAGGGGCACATGGAGGCAAAAGGCTGTTGTTTCATAAGGGTTGATCTCAGTCTTGGACTCCAGGCCCCTGCCCTGACTCAAGCAGCTGCTTTGTCAGCTCTTGGACTTTGGTCAGTGGGGGGATGGACATGCAGTACTCGGAAATAACTCCAGTGTCAGCCTTTGCCAGTCTACTAGGAAACTGTGCACTTCACCAGGAGCACCTCACACAGTAACTGGAAAGAGAAATACCTCGTGTTCTCAAGAACATTAGTCATCTGGAAGCAGTGTGATCAGCAATACCTGGAAAATTCACATGGCAGTCACTAAAATTGGGTTCTTGGGATACTTTCATCAGGATCTGAGATGAGCTAGAGCCCTTGGTGGCAGTGCACAGGGTACAGCAGTGGTGCTGGGCAGGGTTATCCCAGGTGCTGCATGCTGATGGAGCGCATCCTCACCAGGGAGCCTCCAAGCTGCCCAGGAAGTGGGGTTCTGGGAGGGCTGCAGGTGGGGGGACTCTTTCAGCCTCCCTCACTGTCTTCACTGTGACACCCAAGGCTGGGTCCCCTCCACTTCTCACTTGGGCATGTCCACCAGCCACCTAACAGGTCTGGTCACTTTCATTCTTTCCCCTGCAAAGCATTCTCTATGAAGCAGCCTGTGGTCTTTGAAACATGGAAATCACATCATGTTATTCCCCGCATATAGTACCCCAGCAGCCTCCCCCTACTCTGGGAATTATTTATGAGGCCCTCTGCGGCCCAGCTCCTGCCCTTCTGACCTCCTCTCTCCCTCACTTGATATGCTGCAGCCTCACAGGTCACTTTTATGTTTTGAAATAGGGTTGGCAAACCCTATTTCCCCTGCCAGTCAAATCCAGCCCTCCACCTGTTTTTAGAAATAAAACTTTATTGAAACACAGCCATCCATGTTTTTTTTTAAATTTATTATAAGGCTCTTTATGAAAAATATGCAGACCACTGTTCTCAACTGACCCCAAACTCTTGCACAGCTGAGGACCTTGGTACTTGCATTACCACCTCCTAGCTGATTTCTTTTGGATCATTCAGGTTTTAGCCTTTTGAGCTCCTCTCTCCCTACCCAGACCCCTATCCCAGTCTGTCTCTCCTCTTAGCACTACCTGAAATGATATGCTTGTTTATTGATTGATTATCCCTCCCTGGGAGCAGACTCTTGTCTGCTTGTTCTGTATGCTACCAACAAGAACAGTGTCTGGCACACATTAGTTGCTCAGTTGTTAAATGAATAAATGTATTTCAACCATACAGAGATCCATATCTCTTCCAGTTAAGGTTTCTTCCCCCAGGGACATTAGTGATCTTAGTCACACACTTGCCCCCAGTCCACAGTGAGCTAAGGAAGGGAGGGAACTTGAGTGTAGGTGCAGGGGGATACAACTTGAGTTATAGGGCATAGCCAAGGACATGGCTGAGGGAGAATGGGAGGCAAGAAGCACACCCATTTCAGCAGCACCTTATATTTATTATATGCTTGGTGAGCTGGAGAGCCGCCCAGGCAGCCTGCATCAACACCTCTAGTGTTTCTATGGCACATTGAACACTGGTGCAGTTCAGAGTGCTGGGCATCAACCAGTGCACTTCAGCCCACTAAGCTCCTCACTGAACATCTTCAACATTCAGAGCACTGAGCTAGGCCAAAGCAGTAGAGGTTAGGACCATAGACTCTCAGGTCAGGTGTCCTGGGCTCTGATATGCTTCCATCGTATAGATAGATTGTCCAAAGTATCTTGTCCAAAATTACACAGATACCAGCTGTGTAATTTTAGACAAGATACTTGACCTTTCTGAGCCTCAGTTTCTCATTGGTAAAATGAGGATCCTAGCAGAACCATCTCCACAGTCACTCTGAAGATGAAAGCAGGTGATGTGGAAGCACTTATCAGCAAAGGGTCTACCGCTACACATGTCTACACATGTGTTGTCATTCGGATCTTTAAGGAGCACATTCCCTGGTTGAATAGAGGCGGGATATAGGATAAAGGGCTTGGTCTCTGAAGTCAGACAATTTGTGTTCAAATTCTGTTTCTACTGTTAAGACCATGTATAAATTAATTCACCTGCCTGGGCCTTATTTTCTCATCCATAAAGTAGGGATGAAGATAATAATACAAATAAGGACAGTGAAGGTCAGATAATCAATATATCTATAATTTTGAGCACACAACTGCTTGATAGTGAGCATTTCTAAATGTTCCAACAAGCAGGGGGAAGTATTGAAGTTGTCACGCCAGGGAGTGCTATAACACAAACCAAAATGCACTAAAAAACTATGTGGAGAATCAAAGCTTCACATTGGAGCAGTTTATTAATAGGATCCCCAAAACACTACATGGGATGTCCCATGAGTCTTCTAGGAGTCAGGAGGAGGGAGCGAGCAGGTGGAAGTGATTGCATGATTCTAATGAAGCTGGGGCTTCAGCTAAGTATTAAAGTGATGACAGAAAACTGAAGACGTCTGGAAGAAGGGACATCTGGGGCTGCCTCCCTCCTCCATCAGTTAATAAAAACTTGCAATTTAATTTTTATTTCCATCTTTATTACATAGGCATTTTGCACAGAAAAGTCAAAGCTCTTCTGTGCACCAATTAAAATACAGATTCCTAGGCTCCAAGAATCTAGAGATTCTTCTTTAATTCATTTGGTGGGGCCCAAGAATCTGGTGAGCATGCATGTGATGATGATTCACATGATTGGCCACTACTGTCTCATAAACCCTTACTTGAAGACCCTGTGCATCAGCAGACTGACCCAAGCCCTGCTGCATCCCCTGCCATGCCATATGACATATGTCTTGGCCTCCAGTTTGAAGGGCCTCCCTTGTCCCCTCTGATTTTTCCCTTAATCTGCAAAATATGTCTCTGGTGTTTGCAGATGTTACTACTTCAGTACCTATGCTGTTTGAACAGCTGGCCAGGAAGGGCGACATGTCTACAGGAGGTGAACTTGTATGCCCAGTGTATTAACGGCTCAGCCAGGAGCTATGCCGTGAAGCTGGGCGGGCGGGTCTTTTGGTTGTTTTTTATTTTGTTCAGTTGGTTTATTTTTTTTCTTTCTAGGCCTTTCATTTTGGGGAATGGGTTTGACTTGTTCATTTTGATTCTCAACCTCTGAGGTTTCCTGATGCCTTAGTGGGTACGGAGAGTTGGCCCTCACCCAGGTTTTACTAGGGTGTCTAGTCAGCTAGTCCACATGACCAGACAAATGATGCATGGTCCTCCCCAAATAACCTTACCAAGCATTTATGATGTGCCTGGCCCTGGGCAGTGCTTCACCCTTATTGTCTCCTCTAATTGACACAAGAAGGGGAAAGATGTCATTGTCACCACTTCATAGGTACAGAACTGGAAGTGATATTGGCAGCTTCAGCTGGGCAGGTGGGCTGAGGACAGGGGTATCTGGGTGCTGTTCAGGGGTGGCCTGAGTCCTTGGTGACTAGAAAGGCCAGATGGCTTTTAAGTTGTGTGTGTTCTTGTGTAGCACTTCTCACCAGACTCTTCCTTGTGTGGGTTGCCATGGATGTAAAGTATCCTTGCTTACTTCAGCTTTATTCTTAAAACCTAGTGAGGGGCTGGGGTTGTGGCTCACCGGTAGAGCGCTTGCCTCGCAATGTGAGGCACTAGGTTTGATCCGTAGCACCACGTAAAAATAAACAAACAAAATAAAGTTATTGTGTCCATCTACAACTAAAAAAAAAAATTAAAAATTAACCTAGGGCAAGAAACTGTGCAGGATTTTGGAGGCCAAGGAATAGACGTGTGACCTGTGCTTTCCTAAGGAAGCATGTGAAGCAATGCATTTGACATTGATCTTCTCTAAGCCTCAGGGCCTGTCCTTTTGCTCCCTCCCCATTTGCTTCCTTTGGTTTCTGTTTTTGCTTCTTTCCCTACAAACCGAAAGTAGAATTATATAGTAGTGTTGGGGCGGAAATGCTTTTCTAAAACAAGCTCAGGAAGTTACTTTATTAGCCCAGGAAGGGAACGGGGGAAATTCATTTTTTTCCAAACAATCTCATGTATTTGGAGTTTTCCTAATACATTAAGAGTAAATGCCCTGCCACACCCCAGAGATCTGCATGTCCCCCTTCACAAATGCGGACACCTCCCACCTCCTGGTCCCACAGCTCCTTCTTTCTTCCTTCCTGCTATTGACTACTTCGCAGACTCAGCTGGATTTTTCTATCATCTTTGTAATATCACAGTGGTTTCCATGGAGATGAATTATGATGTCACAAAAATGGATCTGTGTTCTTTGGATACTGAAAAAATCAAAGGATCAGTAAACTTGGGAAGTGGCAGTAGAAGGAAGAAGAGGACAGCTTTCAGACTTGTTTATAGGAAGGGGGAAATTTCTAGAGTTACAGAGGAAAGAAAAGTAAGGATGTGGGAGGGACAGCTCACTCAAAGGCTGCAAAATGAAAAAAAAAAGAAAAAAGAATTTGCAAGGAAATTAGAAGCAGAGGGTAGGATTTGAAGGAAAATAAAATACATGATTAAAAGCTAGACGTCATTAAAGACTAGTTCTTAGCAGTCCTTATGAGCACTCTACTTGGTGATACTGAGTAGCTAGGTGGGTACATGGATGGATGGATACATACATGGATGGAGCACCCAACTGTTAACCTCTAACCTAAAAAATACAAATCTGTCACTTAAGTTGGAACAAGATCTTCACAAAGCCATTCAAACCCCTAAAATTGCATGCAAAAAATTTTAATGCCTATGTCCGTTTCCTTTTTGTTGTGGAAAAAAAGTTCAGAACAGCCTTCATCAGAAGGCTGATATCCCATGAAAGGTTAAGAACCTCTGGTTTAAACGAGCCCCAGAATTATGTAATCTAACAAGTGGTTGCACTTATTCCCCAAACTTCTTGACACACACACACAACACACATCCAGCATTTGCGCTATGTATAATGTCATTTCTTCTCGCCCTCTCTCCCCTTCCCATACAGTCCATCCATCTCAGGAGCCTGGCTGGTTGGAGGGGACTCTGAATGGAAAGACTGGCCTCATCCCTGAGAACTACGTGGAGTTTCTCTAACCATGGGCCCCAGCAGAACTGCTGAGCTTTACATGGTATCCATGACAACCGCTGATTCCAGTGTTGTAGGCCAGTTCTCATTTTGCCACTGAGAAAAGCAGGAAGACTAACTCCAGTGCTACCTGTCGACATGAATGTTTCTGGGAACTTGCGTCACCCATCTCCACAATCATCTCAGCTAACGAGAGGCAATACTGGAAGAAACAGAAGGCAATCAACAGAGGAGGCCATTTGATTTTGATAAGAGAAAGGCTTGCAAAGCTATTTTTTCATGAGTGCCCTAAACAGGGAGCACTGATTTTGTTTCAATAGTCATTCAAACCCCCAACTTTTAAAGGAGGAAATAAGACATATACAATCCCCAAGGGCACACAGCATAGCTAAGTTTGACAGAGAAAAAAAAAAAATACTGGCACCAAGGTCCAGGCTGGGTCCCTTGCTTTTGTTTACAACAGTTGCTCTTTCTGTCCTGCCTCTAATTCTGAAAACCCACAGTGCTGCAGACAGCTGGGTCTGTCTGTTTGCATGCAGGATGGAGAGGGGTGACAGCTCTGTTTATATAACATCCAATCTCTCACCATCTCCAAAGCAGCCGTTGGCCCATCATCAGCAAAATTCAGTCCATTCCTCTTATGCAAACGAGCATGCACTCTCCCTCCTGAGCTGGAAACTTCTCTGCCATTGAGGGCTGCCATCACCTAGTAACCATGGCAACCCAACCTACTCTAAAACCAAACCCAAAAAATAAATAAATAAATAAATAACACACACCTCTTTGCATGACACAATCCCCTTCCCCATTTTGGGTTTTTGAATGGTCTTCCAATCACCTGGAGCAGAGGATCAAGGAATTAGGCTCATCTACTTGGGGAAGACAGGATAGCAGCTAGGAACTGTTGCCTCTCTAATGAATTTCAGAGGTATCAGGATATATTTGGAGAAAACTCCTCTAGCAATGTCTTGAGATTATAAATAGGCTTAATATTTCTGTTCTTCATAGAACTGGTATTTGCCTTCTAGAGGGTAAGATGCCTCCTTCCCAATGGGTGACTGTCTGACTGGTTCAGTTGTGTCCTCCCATTCACTTGGTCCCTCTTAGTCACTACTCCCTGCCCTTGGGGATTCCCACCTCTGGCTCTGTTTGCAGTGTTTTGGGCTGCTGAGCACTGGTGCCCTGTGGTTTTCAGGGATGCTTCCCAGGCTGACTCTATGGTCTATAGGATAAAAGGACATCTACTACATTCACTGCCACCCAGAAAAAGGGAATCATTTCTCAAGCTTTCAAGGAATGAGGTAAATATCATAGGCCATTGGAATTCAGGAAGACACCAGAGTTGGGGGCATGGATGATGGAATAGATACCTTCTAAGAAAGGGAATTTCCTACTCAAAGGGCTGGGTCTTGTGGAAGATTGTCTTGGATGGGGAAGTTCCACCTGGACATTTCAAATTCACTTGACCTCCAAAGAACAGAGTCGCCATATCTTCCATGTGTGAATCTTCTTATAAGAAGGACAACTATAAACTGTCAATCTCCCCAGGAGTCCCTTGGAAGGCAGCATTGCTCCAGAGTGTCCTGTTTCTGGAATTCCATTAGGGACCTCTAATGAAGAAAAGAAAAACTTGAATTGTGTTGAATTACTGTATCTTTTTCTGTCTTTTTTTTTTTAAGATAAACTTGTAAATAGAGTGATTTGAAACACTATATGGCAAAGTTTTATATTTGATATTCTTTAAGCTAGTTGCTTCACATTTAGGCTGTGATTGCTGAATAAGTGTGTTTCAGAGTGAGAGAAAGGGGGCAAGGTGGAAGAGTCAAGGTCATTGTGCCCTCTGGCCTGGCAGCAGAAGATATGCCCATGTGCCTGCTTTCTGCCAGCTCCTGTTGATGGGTGCAGCAGATCGAAGTGGTTTGGTCTTCTCTATTTTACATGTGTTTTTGAGCATTCTGGGATTTGGAGATAGAAAGAGCATCTTCAGGCAATGAGATTTTTCCAAAAATGCCCACTTAGCAGTAAGCTAAAACTCAGGATTCAAATAAGTGGGTCCAGGGATGAAGTTTTTTATTTGGGAGGGGGGGTTGTTTTGTTTTCATTTTGATTTGTCTTGTTTTTCATTCTCAGGTGTATCTCTTGGTGTACTCCAAGGTGTTAAGAGAGAAGGAGATGGGACACTTGGTTTACCCCTTACTTCTCTCTGCATCTTCTAAGGCTTTATCCATGGGGACACTCCACTTTGTAAATTGAGTCTATAAGTTAAAACAAAAGAGCCAGCTGCTCTGGATCCTTAGTTCCTGATGTGCTGCTGCTTTCGCTTTTCTCCTGCTCTATTTTACCTCTAGATTCCCTGCAACCCCCAAATAAGAAAAAGACCCCAAGAGGGATGTAGATTGTGTCATTACAATTTTCATGATGGCTTTGAAGCTAGCGGAGTTTGTGATTCACTATTCAGTTTATCAGCTCCAGGATTATACAGCTGATATCTAGGAACTCACCCAGAAGCAAGTGAGACATAACACTTGAATCAAAGAAGAATTAAGCATGTACAAGACCCAGGCAGAACTCAAGAAAGCTATTGTTGAAACCCAAAGAGAAAAGGAATATACTAATGTGTGCCCAGCCTGTTCCCTATGGGCTTGGGAACAAGGTGGGAGATGAGGGGCATGCACACTTATTTACATATCATTGTACTTTCCAGATTTAAAGAGCCCAGGATAATGCTTTTGATGCATTTGATGTTTTAATTTGTCACCTGACCCATAGTACTTGGAGTTTAATGTAAAGGAACAGAAGTACTATGGTGGAGCACACTATATAGCCACTTGGCCCCAGCTTGAGTACTTGGAAGTGTGTCCTTCCCCCCCTGAGATGGCCCTGTGTTGAAGCTTCTACCAACAGAATCTTTTAGGCAGACACTTCCCAGCTTCCCTGAAGCCATTCTGGGCCTGTGACAGCTGTTCTGTTTAGCCAGGCTTCTCTCCCTATCAGCTGAAGAACTGGAGAAACTGTCCAGAATATGAACCGACCAGTAGGAAGGAACTTGAAGATTAAAAATGAATTTTAAACTGGGTGCTGTGGCATATTCCTGTAATCCCAGTGGCTTGGGAGGCTGAGGCAGAAGGATCTCAAGTTTAAAGGCCAGCCTCAGCAACTTAGTGAGGCCCTAAGCAACTTAATGAGACTCTGACTCAAAATTAAAAACAAAACAAAACATAAAAAGGGTTAGGGAAGTGGCTCAGTGCTTACATGCCCCTGGGTTCAACCCCTGGAACAAACAAACAAAAAAAAAATGAATTTTACTCTCTCCATTATCCAGGTCTCCCATCCCTAATTCTTTCTGCTTGAACAGGGAACTCTAAGGCAAATTAGAGAAATGAATTGGTATCAGAGTAGAAGATCATCCATGAGGATCCCAAAGCTCTCCTAGGAGCCTTGAGTTTCCTTTATATGACTCATAGCCTGAATCTTTGGGGGTTATCAAGCTCCGCCTTTCACTCCTCCTTCAGGCACTCCCAGAAGCCCACAGTTAAACAATTCCATGCCAGGAGAGGATAACTTGCATCACATCCCTGCCCCCAGGCAAAATCCTGACTTTCACAAGACTAATGAAATTCTCTGCAGTTTTTCAAAATAAACATGCCATACCTCAGAGGAAAGTCTTTCTGTCAACTGAGTTTGCCCCCCAAAATGGTAATCCCTGTCACACTAAAAGCTCTATCTTGACTACAGAGGCTCCAAAAACATTCCTCATTGATGGCTGGCAAACAGAAGGTACGCTGCAGGTAGCCAGGTTGTCCGTTCATGACCATTATTGGTACATTTTGTCCTCTGACTTCTGTTTCCAAAAGCAAGATTGGATCAGAGTTTTATATAATGGGACACCCGGCTGCACCAACAGCCACCATGACACCCATTGTTTGCTTTGCTATTGAATGTTTTACGAGCAACCATGTTCCCCAAATAGGTAGCCAGCACTGAAGGAACCAAAGCCTCTTAGCTGCCTGGCTTTCAAAGGAATGTCCTAGGTGTCTGTCTAGGGAGTTATCTATCATCTCTGGCAAAGTTGACAATAATCAATTATGGTGACAGTCCTGCCCCACATCTCTTTAAAGTCAGCCAGGTGCCCTCTCACACACCCTGTGCTGGTGTTTAAAAAATGTCTCTTGTGCTCAAATGTGTTTGGCAGTCACGCTGATCTTCTGGGTGCTGAACCACTTCTCCGTAATTGTAGCATCAAAATGACAACAGTGCAGAGCATGGAACCTTGCACAATCCTGCAGCATGCCTGAGATACTCCAGCAAGTAATAATTAGCTTTCTTCCTTTTGCCGCCTACAGTACTTGTCTAACTGAAGAGCTTCCCAAAGCAGACAGAGAGGCCACATAGAGAATCCCGATGTGATTCAGAGCCAGCCCTTGCTGAAATGTAGTCTCTCACGGATGCACCTCTGTTCCCGAGAGAAAAAGTATTGGATGTAGGGAGTGTGGCGAACCATTCTGAGAAACTCTGGATTATTTTAGAGGGATAAAATATTGTTTTTAATGGGGAGGAAAAACAACTACAGAAAAATTTCACAATTAATATTTTTACAAAATCTTGGTGGGACATTATAATGTGAAAATGTCTTTCAATGTGGAATGGTTTAGAGAGCAAAGACAGCTCAGTCCTAGACCCATGGAAGGAGAACAGTTAGCCATTGTGTCCAACTTCACAGTAGCATAGTCAGTGAGAATCAGAGTATTGATAACCAAAATGTCCGAGTTCCTGGAACAGCCCTCTTGAGGCTATGACAGTCTCTGTCATTATATACCATTCATTTGTACAAAGTTGTCCAAGTGAACACTTATAAGCAGCTTTCTTGGTTATTCAGATGCCAGGATCAACCTTATATCTGTGAAAAGATATATCTGATGATTCTAAGGTGTAAATGTATGTGCTTGTGTGTGTGTGTGTGTGTGTGTAGTATATATCTACACATGTAAAGATACAGACTCATACAAAGATCCACATGAGGAGGCTGTTGATTGCCTAGCAAAAGATCAAAGATGTAAATTAAGTGCCATTTAAAATCTGTGTTCATATTTATCAGGTAGTGTTATCTGCAGCTATGTTCCTTCTTAACTTATTAAAAGTCATGTTGAAAAAAGATCAGTTCCATAGACGCTTAGTAGCTAATGCTAGGCTAGTGTTCAAAAACACTCTAAAAGACAGTGTGTCCATATTTTGGGAAAGAAACTATTTGCATGTTTAATTCATAATTTAGATTACCTCTGAGTATACTGTAAAATGCTGTGTGATATAATATCAATAAAGTACTTATAAAATGGCACTTTAATGTTTTCTTTAAAAAAAAAAAGAATGCACTGTTTTAAACTTCAGTATTGAATATTGACTGGTGCATAGAATCAGTTTCCATAATTAAAAAGTAATCTGTGACTAGGATAGAACTTTTCCCCTATTATTAGAAAAACATTTTACTGTGTTCAGGCTTTTTAAAAATGTGCTTTGGTGTCATACGTGTATCTATAAAAAACACACAATTTCGGTCAAGCAGCCTCTAAAACTCGGCTTTCTTATATTTGCTTGGTTATGTGACAATCCCTATGAAATGAGTGGAAGTATGACTTTTGAATTAAATGACTTTTCCATTTGGTGGTATGTCTGTTTCTTGAGTTTCTGATAGCTTTGGCTCAAAGTATTTTAATATTTCTTCAAATGAACATGTAGACCGTGATCAAAGATCCCAAATCGAGGCTCCTGCAGTTATTTTTGTGTGTGTTTGTTTTTACAGTGCTGGGGATTGAACCCAGGGCCTCACACATGGCCTGCAAGTGTTCTACCACTGAGCCACACATCCCCAAGCCTCCTGCAGTTATTGGTGACAACCAGAGGACTGATTTTTTTTAATGAACTCTGAGGAGCTTTATTTCCATTTAGGAAGAGGTCAGATGCTAGTGCACTTTGAAGATGGGCTAATCAGGCATTTTACACAATGACGCCCCCAAAATTTATGTCCCACATTACATTTCTGACTTTGTCTCCCAGGGGCACATTGTTTTATTTTTTCTAAATTCACTGTTCTGATCAACTGCTCTTCTCCTGAACTTCATGAACACAGTATGGAATAGGCAAAAAGCCCCAACACAAGCAGGCCAGCCCATGTTCCTGAGTCTTAGTCCTCAGACGCCTTTCAGGAACATCCTGCACTGCAGCCTGGGACCAGGTTTATAATGAGCTCCCAGCTTCTGCTGCAAGCTGAGCCACTTCACTGACATCTCTGAAGGAGGGAGTCTGGGGAAGCCAGAGCTGTGAGAACTGAGGTGAGGCTTCTGACTGCAGCTGCTTTCCTGGGGGAGGAGGACGAATGTGAGGCTCCCTTGGTGCCTGAGTCTAAGGAGAGGACTGTTGGTGTGGCTACACCTGAGCTGCCTGTGTGGCCCTCCTTGGCTACTACTTCAGGTGCTGCCCTCCGTGGTTGCAGTTTCCTCTGGAAAACTCCCAGCACCTGAAACTTTCCACCTGGGTAGGGACCTTCAGGACCTAGCTGAGGCCCTCTGAGCACAGCACACATATGTATCTGCCATGGTTGTGGAGAGGAGGAAATACGGTAAGCGAATCTTACCTTGGCCTTGGCGTTCCCAACAGACTCCCCAGTCACTTCAATTCTCACATCTTCCTAACACGAAAGATTTTCATTTTCATTTTGCTTTTAGCAGCCACTCAGAGCAGAGATCAAACTGTCACGTCCTGTGGTTTACTTGGTATTTTTCACTTGTGAGTTCTGGCTGCATGATTATTTATAAGAGCACACTGGTTAGAAAGGGCCTTGATTGACACTTGAAATTAGGTAAATGTTAGACAGTGGGTGTGAAGATAGATTTTTCTCAGACCCCAAACCTGCTTGCTCTTGAGAATTATGTCATGGCTCTAATTTCCTCTTTTCTCAGTTCTTTCTCAACCTCCACTCAGATACCACACATCTCTCCTACCCCGATGTGTCAATGTCATTGGCTTGCCCTCCTTTTAATAGCACTAAGCTAAGCTGCAACTAATTAACTGTGCTGAGCTAGTCAGTATCGGCTGCCTCCCCCTGCACAGCAGCCAAGGGAGGTTCTGACGATGCGCTCACTGCTCAGGGCCCTGAGGCTCCTCGCATGGGCGGCTTCCAATAGCTGTCCTCAGGAGGGGCAAGCACACGCCAGGGTGCATCCCCAGACCACCCAGCCATGCTACCCAGCCAGCATCCGATGGTGTGGACCAAAGCAGGAAGGCTTTCAGTTGAAGGGATCAAAACCAAGACCCACCATATTCCACAGCACTTGGCAACGCCTGTCTGTGTATCTATCCAGTTTCTTGTGTGATTGACCCTGGAGGCTGGCTGAAGCATGTCAGCTCAAACCCAGGTAGCTACTATACCTTCCAAGGCTTTGGCAAACATTCAAGTGTAGCCTTGAATTCTCACGTCCTCTCTTCAGGAAACAAATCCCATTTCACTCTCTACGTCTCGTGTCTTGGGCCCACCCTAAAGTTCTCAGATATGGTCTGACACTGTGGCCACACATCCTTTTTGCATTTTGTGGAGGTAGTTTATTGGAAGTATTTTCATTTCTTTATTAACTGTTTTTCTGCTTTTTTTTGTACCTTCCTCTGAGGAAAAAAAAATGGGGTCATAATGCCTCACCTTTGTGATGAAGATAAAGGAATGGCTGGCTCTCTTTCTTTTACCATTTTTCTCCCTCATAATCCTTTTTTTTTCTATTCTTTTCTCTTTTTGGTACTAGGGTTTGAGCCTAGGAGTGCTTAACCACTGAGCTACATCCCCAGACTTTTTTGCTTTATTTATTTATTGCAATAATATCTTGCTAAATTGCTGAGGCTGGCCTCTAATTTGAAATCCTCCTGCCTCAGCCTCCCAAGTCACTGGGATTACAGGCATGTGCCACCACACATGGCTTCCTTTGTAATATTTTCTACGTATAATTTACTTTCTATCTGTCCCTTAGCAGGGACAGAGACCTGGTCTTGTTCATCTATCTCTACCCAGACCTAGGCAGGGCCTGACACACAAGTGCCACATAGCACCTGGGTACACTAAACAAGTAATAAAGTCAAGTGGGAAAGCACTGGTCTAGACTGTAGGCCCTCCTTCCTCTATTAGTCTACAGTTATGGTTGAAAGAAAGAAACTGAGTATCATTAGACTTGGGTACTTGAGCTCAATGTAACTGTGACCCTTGGCAAAACACTGTGTCCTCAAGGGCTGGGGTTGAGGCCTGTCGGAGCAGGACTCCCCACCCTCTACTCAGACACAAACAGCCACATTCTTTCCCAGCTTCCTTGGCTAGTGCTCAGCACAGGAAATCATCGGGAGAACAGGCTGACCCAGAGCCAAAAGACCCTTCACTGTCATCCGGGTTACTTATGGGTTGTTTTATGAACCTCATACCAAGCTGGAAGCCAGCCTTCAAGCAAAAACCACATCAGAATCACCCCAAACATTAAAAGCACTCCTTTATAAGGACCCACCAAGGAAATTCCATGCTGTCCCATGGGAACATGGTCTGGGATCTAGCACTCTCACTAAGAATTCTCTGTGTCCCGCTGAAGTTTCCCATGTTGCAGCCGGCGTCTATTTCCGTTCTCATTCCTCCAACTGGAGAACACGCAGTGATCATCCTTCTAGAGCATATGCCCTCCATTTTGTTTTTATGCTTCCATTCAGCAACTGCTCCCTGACCAGCCATTGTGTACCAGGAGCTGCTAACACCAAGAGGAGTAGGTCACAACCTCTGTCCTTGTGGAACTCAGCATATAAGGAGAGGCGTTTGTCATGCATGTGGCATTGCCACACCAGTAGGATGTGGTGGTGGGGGTGGCCAGGTGGCACCATGGAAGGCGCATCCTATATACCCGGGAGGAAAGAACCAGAGAAAGCGTCTCAGAAGAGGTGCATTCAAGATGGACCTTAACAGAGAGGAGCTTGCCACTTGGGCAAATGGAGAAGTGTCCCAAGTAGAAGAACAGCGATGCATGAAGCAGGGAGGGGAAATGTGATATCACTGTGACCAGAACATAAGAAGATAGGGCTTTCTGGAAATTGAAAACTATTCACCCTCATTCACCCCCACCTTGGCCTTTGAGCTTCTGTTTTCTCTCTGTGATAATATTGGCTTTCTCGTGGGGTACCCAGTACCTAGGATTCACTCACTGATTCCTCAGGACATTATGAATGAAGTGCTATAATTACTGCCTTTGAATAGATGAGAAAACTGAGGGTCAGGGAGATCACACTAGCTACAAAGGGGTGGTAAATCCAAAATTCCCACATGAATCTGTCTGCTTCTAAAGTTCACATGTCCCTTTAAAATTTATTTACATTTTTCTTTATAGATATATACACAATTTTATGTAAGTGCATACTCACAATCGCATCACACGATTCTTTTATAATTGTGGAAGT
This sequence comes from Marmota monax, assembly GCF_021218885.2. Lineage (NCBI taxonomy): Eukaryota > Metazoa > Chordata > Mammalia > Rodentia > Sciuridae > Marmota > Marmota monax. The sequence continues at coordinate 15,683,851 of NW_026693712.1, read as the reverse complement.
TTTCTTTTTCATTTTTAATTTGGCTTCTCCCTCTCTGTAACCAATGCCAACAGCCACACTTTGTCCTTCTTAGGAGAGAGTCCTTCAGAAAGCACAGCCTCTGGCAAACTCTCAGATTTGGTTTTGCAGAGGTAGGAATAATACTGGATATATTTTATTAAAAACTTTCTTTCCTCCTTGGATCCCTTTGCTCACTCGTCTTGGGTGAGTAGTTCGCAATTCTTGAGCTTGGCGTAGACTCCTGGTTCTCTGGGCAGCTCCAAGGACACTTCAGCAGCAAGTGTTGGCCAGTCCCAGCATCCTTGAGCACATGGCATAGAGACAGCCCCTGCAGAGGACCCAGCCATGTTTTATTGGCTGGAAACATGGAATGTGATTTTTTTTTTTTAGCTTAACAATTTGAACACAGTTTTTTTCCCCACCCTGATCCAGCTGCCCAGGACAGACCTTCAGGCTCTATGGCATTGCCAGGGAAATCCCATGAGCGTGTGTCTTCTTGTGGGAGAAGCAGTGTTTCTTGCGCTATCTGCTCATGCTCAAAAATAGATAATTTTTGTGGCATTTTAACTCCTTCTTGAGTCCAATGAAATATGGAAGAAGAGTTAGAGAACAGAACAGGGAACTCAAAATAGATGATAGGAGGCATTCTGTAGAGCGCAGGGAGTATCTGATGTCTGCAGAGATGGGCTCCAGAGAGAGATCTTCACCCAGGCTGCCATAGCCCCTGAAGAGTCAAACTGCTGCATGTTGAGATGACAGGATGCACTAGGTCTCAGCGAGCACTTCCATTTCATAGGAATCATATTAATTTCTTTATATCATCATCTCATATAATTCTCAAATCAACCCTGTGAATTAGGTACTGTTGTTACTCTGTTTTGCAGATGAGGAAGCCAAGTATTAGATTGGGAAATTTGTTCAAAGTCACCAAGTTAATGAACAACAGCAGAGATTCAACCCCAGCTGAACCCAGAATTTATGCTCTAAACTCACACTCTTCTTACTCTAGGGATGGGCTCAGAAGTTACACCTGCTGGATGCCCTCCTTACTCCTCCCACCCCAAGGAATAGGATAGCTGTTGTTTTTTTCTGCTTGGTATATGGTACCCCTTCTTCTGGTAACATGTTCCTTTGGGAAGCCACAGGTCCCAAGGGTTTGTGTGACCTGGAATAAAACCCAGATCCAATGGTGTCCATGTGGCCCTGGTCTGGCCTATGAGATGATCCCAGATTCATTCAGCTACAGTGATTGGTTGATTCAGAATAGATCCAGAGCCTAATTAAGTTCACAGAGCTGGGGCTTTGTCCTGGGACAAGGTGTACAGGACACAGCAAGGGAATTCCTAATATCAGCAATGAATTGTACGGCCAATTGGCCCCACCCTCAAATGGCTTTTTAGCTTAAGCTAGGCCTGCCATTTGTCTTTATTTGAAGGTCCAGTGTGAGGGTCCCCTACTTTATAAGGACTATTTTTTAAGAATTTAATAGAGACTCTGTTAGAAAAGTCACTTCAGATAGCAATCAAAAATTTTTAAAACTTTGTTGCAATATAAAAGGGAAAAAAACTTGTCCTGGTTTGACCAAGACTAGAATTAGTTTACCAACAGAAAAGTCCTGATGCCTTTCTTCACTCCGCAGGCAAATTTTATTTCTTAAATTCTATTTGTTCTCCATTCTGAGTGGGAAGAAACCATGACTGAATCTCCTAAGCATGGGGAGGAATTGTGCTTTTCCAACCCTAGTTGAGTCAAGTTGTCACTTGATGACTTGGTCTCTCCAGCGGTACATTAGCGTTGAGACTGGAATGCTCATGAAGGACACCCCCCTCCCAGTCAGTAGTAACAAAGAATGGCAATAAATCATGCCTAATCATGATATGGAATCGAGTAGCATAAAGTGCTCCTCAGCTCAGAAGGATGTTCACACACTCCAGGGACCGCACCCAAACCTGTTCAACCAACCCACGAATGTGAGTCTGAGAAACTCCAGGGGCACCCAGTTAAGACCTTCATCTTAGCTTGGGTGGGGCAGCATAGTTGGAGGCCCCAGAAGGGAGTGGGTATACCAAATCAGCCTAGATACCCCCTGCTGCTCTGTCCCCAGGATGTGCTAATAGCTGTCTTATTTCAAGGACTACCAGATAAAGAATGGGATTCCAGAACTTATAGGAAATCCTATAAGCAAGAAGGGTGCTTCTGGCCCACACAAGACTGGACTTCATTTAAGCACAGCACTTTATTTAATACTTTTAAGGTTCGTTTTTTTTTTCCTGCTCCAAATCTTAATGTTGACACCTGATAACAAATGTTTAGAAACCCCCTGTGAGAGGGAGGGAAAGAGACAAGATGGATGGAGGGAAGGAATTGTGAGCACCTTATGATAGCATTCAGGGATTCAGGCTTTTTATCAATATGGTCTTAGTCTCGGAGGCACCAACTACTTACCATTCTACCATGGTCTGAACAAAGGTTCACTTTTCCATTTGCTCAGTATTTATTGGATATCAACTGTGTCCTCAACCAAGTGCTAGATGCTATCTTCCACTCAAGTCCCTGTGGTGGAAGGCCCTTAACTTCTTCCATTCCAGGGGAATTTGTTGTTTCGGCCTGTTTAGCACCCATTTCTTCTTAATAGCATATTTGTTTTCCTGAGGGGGTAAAGCCTTGCCTGCCCTCCAGTCCCATGGGTTTGTGCAGTCTGGCATCAACCCTGGATCCAGTGGTGACCAGGTGGCTCTGGGGTGGCCTAAGAGATCATGGATTCCACCCAGATGAAATGACTGGTTGATGTAGAAATGGACACAGGGCCTAATTAAGTCCAAGGATAATTCACTTTTTAATTATTTTAAAATAATTAAAGAGAGACTTTCTGTCAACTGGATTTGGAGCCATGAGGGCTGTGGGCAGTCATCTTGTCCCCTTGATGGAGGCACCTGCTTCAGAATGGGGCAGCCTCGAGTGGATGTTAAAAGAGACAATCGCATTGGTTGTTGGTCTAGATGCACCTAAACTTTCCCAATACACAGACCAATAAATCCTCATTTGGAGGGGAGGATTCTAAATAAAACATTGGCATGATTTCTATGGTTTTCTTCTCACTAGATTGTCTGTTCCTCTGTGAGGAAGACAGAACACTGGTCTTGGAGTCAGAAAACCTGACATTAAGTAGGGTTCTACTCTCTCCCAGGCATTGGGTCTCAATCCATTATCTTTTTTTTTTAATTTTTATTGTTGGTTGTTCAAAACATTACAAAGCTCTTGGCATATCATATTTCACACTTTGATTCAAGTGGGTTATGAACTCCCATTTTTACCCCGTATACAGATTGCAGAATCACATCGGTTACACATCCACTGATTTACATAATGCCATACTAGTGTCTGTTGTATTCTGCTGCCTTTCCTATCCTCTACTATCCCCCCTCCCCTCCCCTCCCCTCCCCTCTTCTCTCTCTACCCCATCTATTGTAATTCATTTCTCCCCCTTATTTTTTTTCCCTTTCCCCTCACTTCCTCTTGTATGTAATTTTGTATAACCATGAGGGTCTCCTTCCATTTCCATGCAATTTCCCTTCTCTCTCCCTTTCCCTCCCACCTCTCGTCCCTGTTTAATGTTAGTCTTCTTCTCATGCTCTTCCTCCCTACTCTGTTCTTAGTTACTCTCCTTATATCAAAGAAGACATTGGCGTTTGTTTTTTAGGGATTGGCTAGCTTCACTTAGCATAATCTGCTCTAATGCCATCCATTTCCCTGCAAATTCTATGATTTTGTCATTTTTTAATGCAGAGTAATACTCCATTGTGTATAAATGCCACATTTTTTTTTTTATCCATTCATCTATTGAAGGGCATCTAGGTTGGTTCCACAGTCTTGCTATTGTGAATTGTGCTGCTATGAACATCGATGTAGCAGTGTGCCTGTAGTATGCTCTTTTTAGGTCTTTAGGGAATAGACTGAGAAGGGGAATAGCGGGTCAAATGGTGGTTCCATTCCCAGCTTTCCAAGAAATCTCCATACTGCTTTCCAAATTGGCTGCACCAATTTGCAGTCCCACCAGCAATGTACAAGTGTACCCTTTTCCCCACATCCTCGCCAGCACTTGTTGTTGTTTGACTTCATAATGGCTGCCAATCTTACTGGAGTGAGATGGTATCTTAGGGTGGTTTTGATTTGCATTTCTCTAACTGCTAGAGATGGTGAGCATGTTTTTAATGTACTTGTTGATTGATTGTATGTCCTCCTCTGAGAAGTGTCTGTTCAGGTCCTTGGCCCATTTGTTGATTGGGTTATTTGTTTTCTTATTGTTTAATTTTTTGAGTTCTTTGTATACTCTGGATATTAGGGCTCTATCTGAAGTGTGAGGAGTAAAGATTTGTTCCCAGGATGTAGGCTCCCTATTTACCTCTCTTATTGTTTCTCTTGCTGAGAAAAAACTTTTTAGTTTGAGTAAGTCCCATTTGTTGATTCTAGTTATTAACTGTTGTGCTATGGGTGTCCTATTGAGGAATTTGGAGCCCGACCCCACAGTATGTAGATCGTAGCCAACTTTTTCTTCTATCAGACGCAGTGTCTCTGATTTCAACCCATTATCTTATCTGAGTATTATTTTCCTAATTTTTGAGAGGGACATAAAAGTGCTTACCTTCTAAAATTGTTTGGGTTAAACAAAATGACATTTATTAATGAGCTTTACAAAGTTCACCATCCTCAAAATCAATAATATGGTATTACAATATGAAATTCTTCACCACCTTGCAAAGAGTTGACAGTATCTAGATGTTTGTTAAATTGTTTCATAGACATTGCTGCTCTTAGCCAACCAGGGCTGTTAGGTGTTTGGGGCTGTATGAGCTCTGTCCATCAACCATTAAAGGACAACCCTAGACGTCATTTATTTCTCCCAACTTGCTTCCCTGGTCACAGTCAAAAGGACTAAACATGGGCAGATACCTAAGCCAAAAGGTGTCATGGGGACAGCCAGCATATCCTGAAACTCAAGTGGCCTGCTTGAAACGCATGTCACAGATCAATCAGATAGATGTTCTGCTCCTGTAAATTTGACCTCCCAGGGAAGCCACCCACAGAGATGGGGACAGGAGCTTTCCTAATGTGGAGCGAAGACTGGTGACCATGTTGTGCTGGGTACAAGTTTAAAGACAGAGTTTAAGGAGCCCTGTCTTCAGAGACAGGAGATTGGTGCAGAAATAAAAGACCAAATGGAATCACTGAAGAGAGAAAAGCTGCCTCAATCTTGGACAGATTCTAATTTTCTTAGAATGAAATGAATTAGGTCTGTGGAATGTAGCTCAATGGTAGACCATTTATCTAGCATGCATGAGGTCTTGGATTCAACCTCCAGCACTGAAAAAAAAAAAAAAGAGCAACTGGTGGGCAAGGCCAGTTATACTTTGTGTCCTGCTTTAGAACTCCAAATGATCTTTATGTCCTTATAATTAATACTTCCTTGTATCTGGGTGAATTGAATGACTTTTGTTCCTTAACCAGGAAAGCCCTTCCTTGAAGCATCATGGGTCCCAGTGGGGGAAACCAGAGGTTCTAGCAAATAAATGATTGGTTCAAGGTCATTTTGGGATACAGGATGTCCAGCTTCTGGGCATTTTACCCTGTGGAGTTCCAAGACTAGGGCACCCATTGTGAGGTATCATTCCAGAAGATGGTATTGTGAGTGGATCTTGTGTCTACCTCCCTTTCCAGCCAGGGTTGGGAAGGATGGGTTTAGAAACTTGCATGAGTTGGAGCACTAATTCCTACATATGAACTTAATCTGTTTTTGTCATTAACATTATCTTTGCTCCTCTTTCCCCCCTCACAATATTGAGGACTGAACTGAGGGCTTCTCACGTGCTAGGCAAAGTACGCTACCACTGAGCTTCATCCCCAGACCTTTTTATTTTGTTTTGAGATAGGGTCTTGCCCAGGCTGGCCTTGAACTAATGATCTTTCTGCATTGGTCTCCCAAGTAGCTGAGTTTACAGGTGTGTGTCACCATGCCCTGCTACACATTGCTGTTTGAACACACACAAACAGCAGTGGTGTTGCAGACAGCCAAGTGAAAATGACTACCTTCTTCTTTTCTTTGCCCACTTGACATTCTTTCCTTTGGTAATACCTGGAATGGTTTCTATGAAAGGCAAACCTAGGGACCCTGAGCACCACGAAAAATCTCAAGCACTTCACTATGTTGCTGTTCTCAGATGCTAGGAGACAAAGGCAGAAAATCTGGAGCAGCAGGGACAGGTATTTCCTCAGAGGCCTGCCTGACCATCCAGCACTGCCCCATTCCTCACTTTACTGCAGAATAATTCTGGACCTGCCTGCCCCGTCCCTGCACAAGCTAAAACTGATGACACTTATTTTTTCAATCCACAGTATGCCAGAGCCAGCTCATCCTGGAGCCAACTCTTAAATATACAGGGATCTCATGAGCTGCTTGTTCAACTGTCAATGGCTTGAACTTATCTAGGGTGGGAGTTATTTACAGAGCTGAAATCACCAAATGCTACAAATCAGCCATTCCCCAAGAGAGCACATTGTTAACTTTTACCAGCACACCAGTGCTTGGTCAATTTGGGAGATAAGATGATAGGTAGCATCTGAACTTGGTTCCATTTCCAGCCCAGAAGGTTTCGACCTAAGTGAGAAAGGGTGGGCAGGGGTGTAGGTGGGAGGGCAGAACTAGAAAGAGACTTGAATACCCAATTTGGAGCTAAGTCACTAACTCCACAACAGACCTAGTTTGGAGACAAGTAAACCTTCTCATGCAGCCGGTGCTGCTTTTCCCTGTGAATCAACAGCTGGTTTGTGTTTATTTGCACTGGTCTTAGCTAGACCTACAGAAAGGAGTTTGGTTCCCCTCCTCCCTCAAAGAAACTTCTCAGAAATTTGCTCAGAGCTTCCAAGAACTATATGTACAGATCCTGTACATCAGAATACTTGAGTAATGATGCATTTGTTCCCTCTGATGCTGTGCCCTGCAGGAGGGAGGCTGGAGTAGAGGGAGACAGAAGCCACCAGAGGCTCATCCCAGAGGCCATTGCAACTATGGCTCACCATTCCAGATCTGGCTGCTTCACTTGGGGACCTAGGAATTGCTCTTTCCCTGGTGACTGTTGTGGGCAAGAGGCCAGGCAAAGGGCAAGAGGCCTGCAGGATGACGTTGCTGGTGTAAAGCCCACATCCTCATGAGCCCACAGGAACTGAACTGGGTCAGAGGCCCCAGCATGCCCAGGATCGCTGTACTGAGCTTTAGTGTTCTCTGGGAAAGCTGGTTAAAACCAAAGGATTTGGATTCAGTGGGTGTCAGATTATGCCCTTGATTCTGTGTTTTTAGTGGATATCTGGAGTGACTACTAGGTTGGTGATCCTCAAAACTCCTTTTAAGGACACTGGGGAGTTAAAGCCCCAACACAATTAGTGCTTTAACACACATTCATTTCCTTTTTGATTAAACATCAAAATATTCTGATTCTCTTTACACTGTTATTAGCAACTTTCCTTGGATCATAGATTTATGAATGAAAAGTTTCTTTGTTGTACCATGATTAACACATGCATAATAATAGAAAAGTCCATGTTGACCTAGGTGATAAATGAGAGGGTGTCTATGTGATGAAAGACCACACAAAATTTTTCCTTTAAATACTGAAATTAACCCACTTCCTTTAAGATATTAAATATTCAATAACTCATTTGCCATAAACTATTCCAACAACATAAGGGATTCTGGCAGGAACTAAGTTGTCACGGCTTCCCAGCTTTTGTGTTGATTGGGGTCAGGGCAGCTTTGGGCCAAAGTAGAAACCATTACAAATATAGGCTGTCAGTAAAAAAAGTCACTATTTCTCCTATCACCTCCTCTGTCCTGGATCGAACTGAATAAGTGAAAAAAATAAATGCGAAGTATCCCCTCTTCCCATTTGCAATATGAAAAATGTTTAAAGGGGCAACATACTTGGCTGGAAAGTATCCCAGGATTTCAAGTAGGCCTTCCAATTCTGATCGCAGCTTTGTTGACAGGCTACTTAACCTCCCTGAGCCTATTTTCTTCTTTTAAAATAATGGGGGCAGAGATGGACAGGAGGTAATTGCTATTTGACAGGGACATCAGAAGGATTAAGAGGAAAAATATATACATACACATATATGTCAAGCATTTGGCACAAGAAGTTTGGAGACCAAATTAAATACTACAAAAGTTTATCTCTCTGAGCTTAAGAGAGATTCTTTGCCTGCAAAAGAGGAATAATTGTGATTTCCCCACCATAGAATTGTTTTGAGAATTAAATGAAATAATTTACATAAAGCACCTGGCAAACATTCTGAATAATGTTAATTATAATTTTAAATAGATAGAGTAAGGAATTTAGAAAACTGATTAAAGAATTTATGAGTCCATGCCTATATACATAAGTAAATAAGGCACAAAAGAAAGTTCTTCCTTACACAGTAGTTGAATGCCAACTACTAACTGCAGAAGGAATGACAATTAGAAATCACCGTCAGCAAACATCATACTGGTGTTTGAGTCAGTCAAGAATCATCAATGGATGATTCACATGGGATATTTGTATGGTCTCAAAATATCTCCTCACAATATACTTATTACTTATTAATCAGAAAAGATAAAACAGTAACTTTACAGTGATGAAAGCTAGTGGACACTTTTTTTGTTTGTTTGTTGTTTGTTTTGTGTACGGGGATTGAACTCCAGGGCACTCCATCACTGAGCCACATCCCCAGCCCTACTTTATATTCTATTTAGAAACAGCATCTCACGGAGTTGCTTAGTGCCTCACTTTTGCTGAGGCTGGCTTTGAACTCGAACCCTCTGACTCATCCTCCTGAGCTGCTGGGATTACAGGCATGTGCCACTGCACCCTGCTGTTGGTTTTTAGAGACAAGGTCTCTGTATGTTGCCGGGTCTGTCCTTGAACTCCTGGGATCAAGCATTCCTCTTGCCTCTGCCTCCCTGTTTACTGAGACTATGGGCACACGTCACCACACCCAGCTAGGCAGTGTTTATTTATTTAATTATTTATTCCTTTATTCATTCCTTTATTCATTCATTCATTTATTTGGGTACTGGGGATTGAACCCAGGGGTGCATTACATCCCCAGCCTTTTTATTTATCTATTTATTTATTTATTTATTTTTACTTTGAGATAGTGTCTCACTATTGCTGAACTGGCCTTGAACTTTCAATCCTCCTGCCTCTGCCTTCTGAGTTGCTGGGATTACCGGTGTGCACCAACATACCCAGCTAAACATTAACTTTTAATGGGACTAATTAATAGCATGCCCTCCTAGGAGGCATTGAGAAAAATGGAAAAAAGTCCTGAAAAAAAAATGTAGAATTTAAATCTTACCATGAGAAAGACAAACTAAACAGGCATTCTACAAAATAACATCTGTTCATGTCAAAGATGTCAAGAAAGATTTGGAAACTGTTCTGAATATCCAGACACATGACAAAAAATGCAATGCATAATCTTGGATTTTCTTTAGCTAGAAAAGATAATTATTCTAGGACAATTGGCAAAAATCTGAGTAAGGCTTAGAGAGTAGATAACTATATTATATCAGCATTAATATCACATTTTAGATAATTGTATTGTGGTTTTTGAGGAGCAGGATTTGGGGGCAAGTATTTAGGAAATATACTTTGCAATTTAAGAGTAAGAGATATCAGGTCTATAACTTATTCTTACATTATAAAAGAAAGAAAAATTAGAGATAGACAATAGAGGAAGCCAATATAATCCATTGCTAACATTTGGAGGATCTGGTTAAGAGGTGTCCAGGAATTCACTAAGTTAGAGACTTTCATACTGAACGACTGAGAGCTGCTATTGTTATATTAATTAATGATAATAATAGAAAACTGAGTTTATTCTAAAGAGTTTAGAAGCCATCTAGAAAATGAGTACCAAGCCACCATAGGGATTCACCAGAAGGCATTTTTGGTTTTATAGTAACAAAATATAAGTAAGTCTCCACCATTCATCTTGATTTAGTTCCTCTTGATGGCTGTGGTCTCAGGCCTGGGCTCCAAGGATTTGGGGGCAAGTATTTAGGAAATATACTTTGCAATTTCCTACAGGAACAAGGGATCCTGAAGGAAATGTTGGTCGGAGGTGCCTTCTGGGTCCCCTTTTGTGCTGTTTCTTAGGCTCATATGCCTGGAAGGGGCTTTGGGGTACCAGACATCAGGTCTGTCTTCCAGTCCAGAGAATACCATAAACAGCCATTTCAGGATAAAGGTTTAATCTTGACCCTGTTTCTGTCAATTTGGAGGACATAAATATAAGAAAGTGCTTTTAGCAGTACAAAGTGCCAAATAAATATATCAGCCACACACACGCGCTGATGAGCCTGTGGCTTTGTGGTTAAATGGGCAATCTCTGGAGTCTGCCAGACTGTTTCCAAATCTCAGAATATCCATTCAGCCAGTAGGCCACTTGGGACAGATTCTTTAACCTCTCTTCTCTCTGCTTTCCTCATCCATAAAATGGGGATGATAACTGTAATAGCGCATCAAACTCATGGGAATGGTGTCCAGTGGATGAGATAATACAAATGACAGGTTTGAAGTCCATGCATCCTAAACAATCTTCAGGTGTACGATTATGTTATTGTAATAATACTGTGACATTATGTAGAATCAGAACAAACCTACTAGAGCTTATCATGTAAGCTCTTTCACTTTCCTTTCCCTGCCCTGGCCAGCCTATCTTTTGATATTGCAAATCACTGACTGCATTTATTGTCAATTGTCTCCTGGTGCCAGTTCCTAGTTGACTCCTGGGAAAGGGAAGTGACTCCTCTTCCTTCCTCTCCCTCCTCAAGTTTCCCATTTGCCAGCTGCACCCTGGGGCTCTGGGAGACTTCTGTGATTTTCCAGGAGTTCATCCTGCCTGGGAAGCTCACCTGGAAAACATGTGGCAGAAGATGGAACTTCAGTGCTAGGCCCCAGACCATGGTGTGTGTTTTCAGTTTGCCTTATTGCTGTGCACCACAGGTCTCCACATGGAAGAAAAGGAAAGAAAACAGCCTTAATGTTGGGACTGTGAGCCTCCTCCTAGGATTTCAGGAAGGCACTTCGCCCACCAATTTGTCCACGGTGACCTTAGCCAAACCCCAGGAATGGAAGCGTAACAGGAATGTGTCAGAAGAAAAACATGTCATCAGAGTCCTCTCTCCCAAGTTCCACACCCACATTCCTGCCTGCCTAGTGGACACCTCCAGTTAGATGACCCACAGCCATGTCCTAAATCTCATGACAAGTCCACCTCCTCCTGTCTTGGGTAGTATCACAAGCCAAGACAGAAACCTCAAAACCTGCCTTTCCCACCCCCACCTCTACTGTTAGAAGTTCCTAGCCATGGCAAATTCCAAATCACCCAGATCTGATTTTTGTTTTTGGTATCAGGGATTGAACCCAGAGGTGCTTAACCAGTGAGCCACATCCCCAGACCCTTTTTTTTTTTTTAATTTTAAGACAGAGTCTCACTAAGTTCCTTAGGTCCTCACTAAGTTGCTAAGGCTGGCTTTGAACTTAAGATCCTCCTGCCTCAGCCTCCTGAATTGCTGGTATTACAGGTGTGCTCCACTGGATCTGATTCCTACTCCTTGATGTTCAGGGCTTTATGATCCCTCATCAGGACAATTTCAGCAGCCTCCTAACTAGTCTTACTGCCACAAACTCCCTCCCTTGCTGTTTCACTTTCTACATTAAAAGTAAAGCATGATTACCCTCCCACCGTGACAAAGCAGCATTGGCTCCCAAATGACTCAGGGGTGGAGGGTGGACTCCTGTGTTCCACGCACTGCCCCACCACCTCTCCAGCTTCATCATGCCCTGAGCACCCCTCCCTCCAGCATACCAAATTGCTCACCGGTTCCCCAGCCGCTCCTTACTCATTTGCTAGTGGCCTTTGAACAAGGTCTTTCCTGTCTGGACTCCTTGTTTAATCTGGAAGATTCCTGTCTACCCTTCAAATTCAGCTCAAAAGTCATCTTCCCTGGAAAGGAGTTCTCCCTCTCCTCCCAGAGCAGGTTTCCAATGCCTTTGTTTTGATCACGTGTTAGTCCTTCTTGTGGTTGGTTGTTTTCATATTTACACTGTACGCTTTCAAGATGAGGGATTCTGCCCATTGACTTCTGGACTCTCAGGAGTGGACATGGCGGGTGTTCAGGAGAGAGCAGTTGGAGGGTGTGTGTACAGCTCACCTCCGGTGGCCCGGAGTGTCATTGTAGGGAAGTCCTGTTGTTTGCTACTGCTTCATCACTTGCCTAAGTACTAGAAGGCTGATTCCATGAAAGATGGAACTCAAGGCTTTGAATTCACCTTTATCTCACCCTGATTTTCTTATATTCTTTGTCTTCTTCTGTCTTTTCAGTAGATCTCCGAGGGGATGTCTCTGACATAAAGATTCTTATTCTGGATTTTCTGGCTGGGGATATTTGCTTGCCTATGAATTCAGAGAGAGAGAGAGAGAGAGAGAGAGAGAATGAGCGCTGGTCTTCACTATTATCCTTAAGTAAGAGGATTTGCTGAAGAAAAAACTACTGTCAATAACTTAAAATACTGACACCTGAAGTGTCATTGCCATACCCGGTCATGTTTTTGTGATATTTAAAACCACGGTTAGACTGACCCTGGCGCTCAACAGCCTTCTTCTAATTTCTTCCATATTGAACTGTGTTCCAAGCTTCTGATCATTTCTTCTTTGAAAGGTAGCCAAAGTCCCGGTGGTAGCCAGAGTCATGCCGACTCTCTGTGCCTCCTTTGCTACAGGGACTTAGACCATCTTTGGAATATGTATGTCCTGGCAGGTGCGGCCCAGGCAGGGGGCTGACCCCCACTGTTTGATGAGCTAGGAGCCTCCTGCACGGGATCTCATTTTTCTCCATCTGCACAGCCATTTGGGCCTCAGGCCTATGACTCACACAGTGGCTATCCATCTGCCCATTTACTCCAGAAAGGAAAAAGCACTTCTTCACATGCAGTGAGTCATTGTATCACATGTTTTTGGAGCCACCTGCCTGACTCACAGACTGGAGCAGAGAACTGTAATAGTCGGGTTTCTTATTAAGTGAAGGGGATATTACCTGTATACTGCCATCTAAACCTCAAAATGAATCTGGACCTTCCACCCTGAGCCAATAAAGGGGTAGGTCAAGGTTGACAGAGACCTCTAGCTCCTGGCCCTGCCCACACCTAGCAGACAGTCTAACTGGTTGAGAAGCTTGCTTTGCCATCCAGTGGAGGCCTCAGAATCGTGGTCATCATGGCCCTCCCATCCACAAGCCTGCACAGTTCAGACGTGGCACCCGATGTTAAAGCATGTTGATAAGCTAAGTTCAGATTGGGAAGACATGGCTGTTTTCAGGGCACGGTAGTAATTTCCAGAAAGCTACTTTTATTCACTTCTCTATCTAATTATTTGATTTGGGAATATGAGGGGAAGTAGGAAGATAATGCACACAGAGTATAAAATTTAAAAGGTAAGCAAAAATATAGAGTGAAAATTCTTTTTCCTACCTCAGTTTCCTAGTTTCCCTCCCTAGAGGTGACCAATATCACTAGACCTGTGTGTGTGTGTGTGTGTGTGTGTGTGTCTTTATATTTTTCCTTTCTCTCTCTCTCTCTTTCTCTCTTCTCTCTTTCCCTCTATGAGAGATTGTATTAATTTGCTAAGGCTTCTATAATAAAGTGCAAAAAAACTGGGTGGCTTAAACAATGGAAATTTATTGCCTCAAAGATCTGGATCTGGTGGTTGTTAGCAATCATTGGCATTCCTTGGTAGAAGCATCACCTTGACCTCTGCCTTCATTTTCATGTGGAGTTCTTGTGCTGTGTCTGTGTCTAAATTCCCCCTTTCAGAAGGACACCAATTCTATTAGATGAGGGTTCACATTAATGACTTCATTTTAACTTGATTATTTCTACACAGGCCCTGTATTCAAATAAGTTCACATTCTGAGGGAATAGGAGTAAAGACTTCAGTGTTCAAATTTTGAAGGAGATAAATCCACCCACAAAAGTCAGGCATGTATGTATAAGCTAATTTTTATATAAAGCTTAGCCCACTCTAAACGCTATTCTGCATCTTGCTTTTTTTTTACTTTAGTATTCTAAAAAAGAATAAAAATTTAGTACATATGAATTGTACATATTAGTGGGGTTCAGTGTGATATATCCATAAGTGCCTACAGTGTGTGCTGAGTATACCCAACCACGCTTTCCCCAACACCCATCCTCTGCCCTTTCCTAATCCCTAGTAATATCTTGTCTTCTTTCAATTTGACTCTTCAGCTTCCACATGTAAGTGAGAAAGTGAAGTACTTGTTTTTCTGTGACTGGTTTATTTCACTTAATATGGTATCCTGCAGTTCCATCCATTTTGCTGCAAAAGACAGGATTTTATTCTTCTTTATGGCTGAATAATATTCTCGTGTGTGTGTGTGTGTGTGTGTGTGTCTACATTTTCTTTATCCATTCATCTGTTGGTGAAAAACTAGGCTGATTCTATATCTTAGTTACTTCATATTAACATTCTTAGGGATTTTCTAGAGACGTGCCTGCCTTATTTGTTTTAATGGCTGCATTGAATTGCAGCTGTGTCTCATGGGAATAAAATTGTTTAATTAACTAGTCTCCTAGGGATGGCCATTTAAGTTCCTCTCTATGGCTATTACAAGGTTTCAAAGAATGTCCTCGACTATATCATTTCACACTTTGAGTATAGCTGTAACATACATTCTTAAAGGTAGAATTACTTGTTCATAGGGTAAGTGCACATAAACTTCTCTTAAATTGTTCAGAGAAAAGGCATAGAAGGTGAGTTTCTGAGATTAGCTAATTGCTACTAGGGAGCCCTTTCAGGTTAAAAATATAGGGCTATAAACAGGCTGTAGAAGGAGGTAAGGGGACTTTTTAAAATTGCCACCTTTGAGTTTCCAATTTGAAATTACTTTCTTAGTCTGTGCCACCAACAGGTGTTTCTCTGTGTCTTCTTTAAGACTATATTTTTAACGTGAGCCTATAGCCTGGAGCTGGGTCCAGAGACTCCAGAAACTTTCTGAGACTAGAGCCCAAGGTCCAGAGAGGCACTGTCCAGTGGAGAGGAGAGAAAGTAGCAGGGAACTTGGAGAGTTAGGATAGAGCCTCAAACACAAAAGATGTTTCAGCCGGAGACCAGGCCTAGTGCAGATGTGACTACCATTATTATTCCCCACAGTGTGCTTCCTATGGGAATGCCCATTCCACTTGTCCAGTGCTTACCTCCAATTTGGTTTTAGAGGTCTGGAGGCTATGAGGGTGTCTGAAGTCATTAGTCAGATTGCAGCAGGGCGTGCTTTCTAACCTAACCACCCGCTGGAGACTGGGAAATCCCCCCTCGGGTTTTGCTAGTTAGGGTGCCTGACTCATGGAAGATAACTTGTTTCAGATCCTTACTGGCCCTATACCGACTGAATCACAGAGTTTTAGCATTGTAAGGGAATCCAGAGTCATGTTCTTGGTAACTGGAGAAGCTGAAACCCAAAGAGGGAAGTGACTAACCTGAGTTCCCATGGTGAGGACAAAGGAGCCTGGCTAAGCATCCATCTGCCTGTGTGTACATGCGTGTGACTCCTGCAACATACTTATGAGCATCTGTGGGAGAGAGGCACGAGGCTAAAGCCTGGGGCACAGTAATGATTAAGACAGACCCTCTCCCTGCTCTCTTAATACTTACAGTCTGGTAGAGGAGGCAGCCACAAAAGGAGTAATGGGTATTTGTAAAATGTGCACAAATACAGAAATTGGTAAAGACTGGAAATGTGAGAGCTGTGAAGGAGACATTCATGCTTCCCCCTCGGGTGAGAATCAGAGATTGCTTTAAGGACGAGCTGGCACTTATGACGGGACCCAAAGAAGCCTCCACTCATAAAGGACATTGCCTTTTCCCCTGGTCACCCTATCAGGACTGGCAAAGTAGGACCAACTCTGTTCCTCTCATGGACCCCTCCAGCCTTAAACTGTGCATGAGAAAATCCCCTCTGAAGACAGGTAGCAGACTGCCTCCTGCTGAAAAAGTCTAAAATGGAGAATTTCTGGCCTAGAAATAGTGTAAAATAGTCTTCATGGACGACTAAAGGAATGTTTGCTGACTGACCCAGCTCTCTTGCCTTCCCTTTGGGAGGGCAGTTAGAATACCTTTCCTCTACTTCATCATTTAAGAAGAAAACCAAGAGCCGGGTGTGGTAACACAAGCCTATTAATCCCAATGCCTCAGGAGGTTGAGGCAGGAGGATTGTAAGTTTGAGGCTGGCCTTAGCAAGTTAGTGAGACCCTAACTCAAAAAAATAAATAAAATTAAGGGCTGGGGATGTAGCTCAGTTGTAGAGCACCCCTGGGTTCAATACCCAGAGCCACAACAAAACAAAACAAAAAATCCAGGCAAAACTACTGCTAACTCTTAGGCCAGGTCAATGCTTGCCACCTGGCAAGTGAGAGCCTACTGGTCTCTGCTCCAGCAAGGGCAAGAGCAGCAATTTTATATTCCTTCTACTATGCTCCGAGCCTGAACTTTCTGGAGCCTGACCTTCCTGAGACCACTTTGTGCTAGCCATAATTACCTGTTGATATATTCCTGATAAATTTGATTGTAACTCTGAGCAAATAAAGATATTAGTGCAGACCTGGGACCCAAGATGTCTGAACATTACTACCAATGAGGTCAGTGGTGCAGTGAATGGCACCTGGGCCTATGCTGCTGGATCAGATGACCGGGAAAATGTGGGAAGGGGACTTTGTAAAAAAGTGATCTGATCTTCTGATAGCTGTGGTCAATGAACACAGGAGAGAGCTTGACCTGTATTTCATTTAACACCATCTGTGGTGGATAGTGCTTACCTTATCCTGTGGTGGATAGGACGATCTCCGATTACTGATGAGAAAATAGAGGCACAGAGAGTTTTTGGCCTGTAACTGATAAAGCTGGTTTGAACCTGGAGTGTTTCAGACACTGGACCTTGCTTATAAACATATGGCCCAACAGAAAACAACTTTTTTTTTTCCTTTTGGGTAGCGGGGATTGAACCCAGGTGCTCTCAACCATTGAGCTACATCCCCAGCAGCCCCGCTCCTTTTAAAATATATATATTTTATTTATAGACAGGGGCTCACTAAGTTGCTGAGGCTGGCTTTGAACTCACCATCCTCCTGCCTCAGACTCTCAAACAGCTGGGATTATAGGTGTGTACCACAGCACCTGGTGAAAACAAATCTTTTAACACAGTACTTTCTTCCCTCTCCCCCTCTTCCTTGTTGTCCAGGGTAACATGTTTCAGCAGTTTAATGCTCAGCAAAGACAAAATAAGGATGTGGGCAGAAATGGGGAGATCATCCTGTTTATTTTACATGTAGCCAAGGGTAGGGGTGACTAAGAGGAAAGGTTAGTGTTGGGGACAGTGAGATACAGTGGGGATTTTACTCTTTATCAGTCATCTAACTTTGTTTTTTTTTAAATTTTTTATTGTTGGCTGTTCAAAACATTACATAGTTCTTGATATATCATATTTCACACTTTGATTCAAGTGGGTTATGAGCTCCCATTTTTACCCCATATACAGATTGCAGAATCACATCAGTTACACATCCATTGATTTACATATTGCCATACTAGTGTCTGTTGTGTTCTGCTGCCTTTCCTATCCTCTACTATCCCCCCTCCCCTCCCCTCCCCTCCCCTCTTCTCTCTCTGCCCCCTCTACTGACATTCATTTGTCCCCCTTGTATTATTTTTCCCTTTCCCCTCACTTCCTCTTGTATGTACTTTTGTATAACTCTGAGGGTCTCCTTCCATTTCCATGCAATTTCCCTTCTCTCTCCCTTTCCCTCCCACCTCTCGTCCCTGTTTAATGTTAATCTTCTTCTCATGCTCTTCGACCCTACTCTGTTCTTAGTTACTCTCCTTATATCAAAGAAGACATTTGGCATTTGTTTTTTAGGGATTGGCTAGCTTCACTTAGCATAATCTGCTCTAATGCCATCCATTTCCCTGTAAATTCTATGATTTTGTCATTTTTTAATGCAGAGTAATACTCCATTGTGTATAAATGCCACATTTTTTTTTATCCATTCATCTATTGAAGGGCATCTAGGTTGGTTCCACAGTCTTGCTATTGTGAATTGTGCTGCTATGAACATCGATGTAGCAGTGTCCCTGTAGCATGCTCTTTTTAGGTCTTTAGGGAATAGACCAAGAAGGGGAATAGCTGGGTCAAATGGTGGCTCCATTCCCAGCTTTCCAAGAAATCTCCATACTGCTTTCCAAATTGGCTGCACCAATTTGCAGTCCCACCAGCAATGTACAAGTGTACCCTTTTCCCCACATCCTCGCCAGCACTTGTTGTTGTTTGACTTCATAATGGCTGCCAATCTTACTGGAGTGAGATGGTATCTTAGGGTGGTTTTGATTTGCATTTCTCTGACTGCTAGAGATGGTGATCATTTTTTCATGTACTTGTTGATTGATTGTATGTCCTCCTCTGAGAAGTGTCTGTTCAGGTCCTTGGCCCATTTGTTGATTGGGTTGTTTGTTCTCTTATTGTCTAATTTTTTGAGTTCTTTGTATACTCTGGATATTAGGGCTCTATCTGAAGTGTGAGGAGTAAAGATTTGTTCCCAGGATGTAGGCTCTCTATTTACCTCTCTTATTGTTTCTTTTGCTGAGAAAAAACTTTTTAGTTTGAGTAAGTCCCATTTGTTGATTCTAGTTATTAACTTTTGTGCTATGGGTGTCCTATTGAGGAATTTGGAGCCCGACCCCACAGTATGTAGATCGTAGCCAACTTTTTCTTCTATCAGACGGCGTGTCTCTGATTTGATATCAAGCTCCTTGATCCATTTTGAATTAACTTTTGTGCATGGCGAGAGAAAGGGATTCAGTTTCATTTTGTTGCATATGTTACTATTGCTCTGTAGTATAGTTTGAAGTCTGGTATCGCTATACTGCCTGATTCACACTTCCTGCTTAGCATTGTTTTTGCTATTCTGGGTTGTTTATTTTTCCATATGAATTTCATGATTGCTTTCTCTATTTCTACAAGAAATGCCGTTGGGATTTTGATTGGCATTGCATTAAACCTATAGAGAACTTTTGGTAATATCGCCATTTTGATGATGTTGGTTCTGCCTATCCATGAACAGGGTATATTTTTCCATCTTCTAAGATCTTCTTCTATTTCTCTCTTTAGGGTTCTGTAGTTTTCATTGTATAAGTCTTTCACCTCTTTTGTTAGGTTGATTCCCAAGTATTTTATTTTTTTTGAAGATATTGTGAATGGAGTGGTTGTCCTCATTTCCATTTCAGAGGATTTGTCGCTGATATACAGGAATGCCTTTGATTTATGCGTGTTGATTTTATATCCTGCCACTTTGCTGAATTCATTTATTAGCTCTAATAGTTTCTTTGTAGACCCTTTTGGGTCTGCTAGGTATAGAATCATATCATCTGCAAATAGTGATAATTTAAGTTCTTCTTTTCCTATTTTTATGCCTTTAATTTCTTTCGTCTGTCTAATTGCTCTGGCCAGTGTTTCGAGAACTATGTTGAACAGAAGTGGTGAGAGAGGGCATCCCTGTCTTGTTCCAGATTTTAGAGGGAAGTCATCTAACTTTGTGATCAAGGAGGGACAGGTCTACAATCTTCCCTCATTGACACATGTGAACCTGTAACTGCCAGGGGCCCCTGTGTGAATGGTCTTGGAAAGCTCCCTGTAGCTTTTCCATCACAAAAGCCCTTCTGGGTGGCCCGTCCCTCAGATGGTGTGTGCCTGTGTGAGGAGCCGCCAGGCAGTTGGTGAAGTTCCCACTTCTTTCCTGGAGCTCAGTGGTGTTGGAGACAAGGACCTGGTCCAGTTGTCGGTATCACTGTCTGGACCAAAATAGATCAGTCCTTTGAGAAGGATTGGTGTCGCCAAATCCCTGAGCATGAAAGCAATAGACTGAAAAAGTTCGCTACCTGAATCCCACGCAGGAGATCACATTGGACTGGGAAACAGAAATGCCCCAGGCCCATCAAGGGTTTCCAGTTTGTCTTAGTCATTGTTTCACGGCTCACTCCAGCACTCTGCTTCATTCTCACTGTGGACCAAGCCAGAACTTGGCCAAACGTATTCCCTTTTCAAGTCTCAGTTTCTTACTGATAAAGTGATGAAACTCTCCAAGATCATATGAAGTTCAAAATCTCGGATTCCTGTTTAATCTACCATGTTGGTCAAACCAAGCCAGAGGTGAAAATGGGGGTGGGGGTGAGAGGAGGCGGGTGGGGGGGAGCTGTTGGCCCTGTGGGGACAATGAGGAGGGGTATTATCTATAGAGCATGCAAACAAGAATAAAACCAACTGAAAGCTGGTGTGCTTTTTATTGGCAGTTCTTTTTTAGCACATTTTTTATTGCTGCATTATAGTTGTACATGCTGATGGGATTTATTGTTACATATTCATATATGCACACAACATAATGATACAATTTGACCAATATCACTTCCCAGCACTTCCCCTCTCCCCGCTGATCCTTCCATTCTGTGGTCCCTTTCCTCCAGTGATCTCCCTTTGATTTTTAGGAGATCCACCCCCACCTTTCTTTTCCTTTTTCCTCCTTAGCTTTTACATATGAGAGAAAACATACAACTCTTGACTTTCTGTGTTTGGCTTATTTTGCTTAACATGATGGCCTCTAGTTCCACCCATTTTCCTGCAAAGGCCATAATCTCATTTTTCTTTATGGCTAAATAAAATTCTATTGTGTATATATACCACATTTTCTTTATTCATTCATTCATTGGTGGACACCTAGACTGGTTCCATAGTTTGGCTATTGTGAATTATATTTCTATAAACATGGGTATACATGTATTACTAGTAAGATGACCAATTCTTTAGGATAAATACTGAGAAGTGGTATAGCTGGGTCATATAGTGTGATTCCATGCTTAGTCTTTTGAGGAAACTCCTTACTTATTTCCATAATGTTTGTACTAATTTACAATCCCACCAACTGTGTAAAAGTATTCCTTTTTCTCCATATCCTTTCCAGAATGTATTATTATTTTATACTTGATGACTGCCCTTCTGACTGGTATGAGATGAAATTTCAGTGTAGTTTTGATTTGCATTTCCCTAATTGCTAATGATGTTGAATATTTTTTGTTGGCCATTGTATTTTGAGAAGTGTCTGTTTAATTCATCTGCTTACTTATCAATTGGATTATTTGATTTTTTTGGTGTAAAATTTTTGGAGCTCTTTATATACTCTAGATATTAATCCTGTCAGAGTATTTAGCAAAGATTTTCTCCCATTCTGTGGGTTCTCCCTTCACATTCCTAATTGTTTCCTTTGCTGTGCAGAAGCTTTTTAATTTGATGCTGTCCCATTTATGAACTCTTGGCATTATTTCCTGAGCTGTAGGGATCCTATTGAGAAAGTCGTTTCCCGTGCCTAAAAGCTAGAGTGTTGACCTTATGTTTTCTTCAAGGAGATGCATAATTTCTCTTCCAATTCTGAGGTCTTTGATCCATTTTGAGTTGATTTTTGTGCAGGTGTGAGAGGTAGAGGGTCTAGTTTCTTTCTTATATATGGATAATCAGTTGTCCCAGCATCATTTGTTGAAAAAGACTCTTTTCTCCAATGCGTGTTTTTGGCACCTTTCTGAAGGATAACATGACTATATCTGTGTGGGTTTATCTCTATGTCTTCTGTACCATTCGTCCATGTGTCTGTTTTTATGCCAGTACCATGCAGTTTTTGTTACTATAGCTCTGTAGTATCATTTGAAGTCACGTATAGTGATGCCTTCAGCATTGCTTTTTTGGCTTAAAATTGCTTTGGTTATTCTGGGTTTTTTATTCTTCCAAGTGAATTTTAGGACTGTTTCTTCTAGTTCTGTGAAGAATGTTATCGGTATTTTGATGGGAATTGCATTGAATCTGTATATTGCTTCTTGGCCATTTTAACAATATTAATTCTGACTACCCATGAACGTGGGAAGGCTTTCCATCTTCTGAGATCTTCAATTTCTTTCTTCAAGGTTCTATAGTTTTCATTGTAGTGGTCCTTCACCTTCTTGGTTAGACTTATTCCTAGGGTTTTTGTTTTGTTTTTTAGGCTGTTGTGAATGAAATTGTTTTTCTGATTTCTTTCATGCAGATTTTTTGTTACTATATAGGAAACCTATTAATTTTCATATGCTGATTTTGTAACCTGCTACTTTGCCAGTTTGTATATTAACTCCAGCAGTTTTGGGTGGAGTTTTTTTTTTTGTTTTGTTTTGATCTTCTAGGTATAGGATTATATCATCTTCAAACAGTGATGATCTGACTTCTTTCTTTCCTATTTTTATCTCTTTTATTTCTTTCTCTTGCCTAATTGCTCTGGCTAGAATGTCTATCACTATATTAAATAAGAGTGGTGAGAATGCACATCCTTGTCTTGTCCAAGATTTTTCAAAAAAGTAGTTATATAACTACTTTATATATATATATATATATATATATATATATATATATATATATATTTGTTGGACTTTTATTTTATTTATTTATTCATATGTGGTACTGAGAATCAAACCCAGTAGCTCACACATGCTAAGCAAATGCTCTACCACCAAGCTACAATCTAGCCCTGTCCCAGATTTTAAAGGAAATTCTTTCAGTTTTTCCCTATTTATTATGAGGTTGGCTTTGGGGTTTATATATATTCTTTATGATGTTGAGGTAGGTTCCTTCTGTCTCTAGTTTCTTCATGAATGGGGGCTGAAGGTCTTTTTTGCATCTACTGAAATTACAAAGTGATTTTTGTCCTTAATTCTGTTAATGCAATAAATTACATTTTTTTGATTCATGTATATTAAACCATGCTCACATCTCTGAAATAAAACCAACCTGATCATGATGTACATTTTCTTAACATGTTGTTGAACATGATTTGCTGATATTAAGTGTTTTTGCATCTAAGTTCATCAGGGATATGAGCTGGCAATTCTAAACAAGCTCTAGGTATGTAGCCTAGGGAGACTCTTTTGGTTGCTGTTGATAGAAACTCAACTCAGAATGCTTGAATTGAAAAGATTTTATTGGCCTACTTAAGTGAATAGACCGGAGATGCCCTCACACTGAGACATAGCTATATCAAGGTGCTCAAGGAGGTCACAGAGATCTGCACCCCCTCCATTTCTCACTGTTGTTTCTTCTCAAGCAGATTTTCCCCTCAGTGTACTACATTGTCACTGGCAGTTTCAGGCCTGTGCCATGTCAGCTAAGTTGCCTCTCTAACCAGACAGTTCCAGAAAAAAATTCTAGGATTTACCCTGCATCAACATGAGTCACATGACCATTCCTGATTAAATGGGATGAAATATGCTGACTAATCAGGGTGACACTCCCTTTTATAATGCTTTTATAATACTCAGGGGCAAGGACAGCACAAGTACTGAAAATAATTGAGGGGGCATTTCTTCAAAGGCATATCTATGTGGCGTTATTAGAAAAAAAGAGAATGGATACTCAATCCTCAAAGTAATGGCAGTCTATCATATCCCTGCCTCCAAAGATGAGTTCATACTATTCTTGTGGCTTGGAATCCCCTTCCTGTTTCACCTCCTTCCCTTTCTTCAGAGCTAAAGATCCACCTCCTACTCCCATGAAGGCTTCCATATCACTGCAGCCCATCTTAAGTTGTTTTTTCTTTCGACTCCAAAGAATTATGCATGCCTGTCATTCTGATAATTAACTTAAGTCAACTGTTTATTTGTTGCCCATCATAAAAGTAATACATGTCTATTTTAGGGGAAAACAGAGAAGGGGAAAAAAGAAACAAAAATATTACTTGTAGTCCCACCATGTCATGATAATCCTATTTCTGTTTCCTTCTATGCATATTTTTAAAATTGAAGTATAACACACTTTAATAATTTGTGTGTGTATGTATATATGTATACACATACACATATCAACTCAATGAATTTTCATAAACTGATCATGCTGGTATCACCAGAACCTAGAATTAATAGAATTTGTGTGTTGTGACATGTACTTGTCGTCTCAGCACTGAGGAGGCTGAGGCAGGAGGGATTGCTGTAACCAAGGAGTTCAAGACCACTTTGGGCAACATAGTGAGACCCTGTCTCAAAAACAGGACAAAATTAAACAGAGAAATAGAACATTATTAAGATTCTAGAAGCCCTCCTTGCTGCTCCTTCTAATCACTTCCCTTTCCTAAGTGTAACCACCACCCCGATTTCTAATATCATAGATGAGCTCTGCCTATTTTCCCACATACATACTTTAAAAAACATTGTTGTGATCATTGTGTGTTCCTTGCTTTATTTCAAATTATAGCATAAATATTTTCTATTTTGTTAAGCACTTTGTAAACATACATTTAATCCATGAATGATTCTATGTATAGAAGGTTTACTTAACAGTTTCCCTCTTGCTGCAAGTTAATATTTTGTGCACAAAGCTTTTCCTGTTGGCTGGGCAAGTCTGTAATATATGGGGCAGATAAGACATCACAGGTGTTAGCTGAAGCTGCAGCTAACAGTGTAATTTCTTCTTAAAATTCTTCAGACCTTTCAAATTCAAATTAAATGGGTGTAATTTCTTGAAATTCTTCAGACCTTTCAAATTATTGAATAAACTTATTTAGGATAATTTTCTTTACAGAAAGCTGATTAATGACATTAGTTACATCTATAAAATACCTTCATGGCAACACTTAGAGGAGTGTTTGATTGAATAACTGGGCACTATATAACCTAGTTAACACATGAAACTGACCGTTACAAGAATATACAATTATTCTGATAAGTTGTTTACCTTATTCAAAGGACCATTTTTTACCCTATCAGTCTGGAGTTTCCTCCTTTAATCTTAAACAAGTACATTTTATTATTGTCTGATTTTTTTTCCTGGGATTTCCATTGATCTGTTCATATCACTAAATATTTGTATCTCTTGTAGTTATAATGCATCTGAAGAGCAATTCCTTCCAGGTAATTTTATTATTTTCCAATATACTTTATCAACTATTTTAAAGAATAATGTGCATACCTTCTTGTGCTGTATACTGAATTTTGACACATGGGAAAGTACCCTATAACTTGGCTTACTCATTTTCATGTGATCTTTGGATTGAAATTTGTATTATCATTGTTGTGAAAATTGGGAATTTTCTCTTGGTCTTAAAAAAAATTGAGCTCTGAGCATATTTGCGTATGTAAAATTATATAAGCAAGAATACTATGTACATAAGGACCTCAATTTAAATGATAGTTAAAGTCTAGGCAAGGTTAAATACTCTGCTCAGTATATTCTCTTAACATGATGTTTTGGAATGATATTCAGTAAAGTTACTGAGGCTAATGAATGTCTAACATTGGTAGGAATGTTGTTATTATTATGGTCTTAGTTTATAACTCAAATGCTTTTTATACTTGTGATAGGGAATGTAAAATATTAATTCATTCTAATTTGTTAAATACTTTGTATTTTTATTACTCAGTCTTTAATCTTTAATTTCATTAAGATCAACATTTAAATCATTTTCTATTATCACTCTTAAAGTTTCTGAGCCAATTTAATAGAGAACAGATGGAGGTTGTGAAGTAAAAGTTTGGATAAATGTTGCCACTTGTCCATCTGTGTAAATCAGGATTATTTTTGATAAACTGGATCCTAAAGTTGATATAGAGTAGAAATGATTACCCCTAACTTGTAATTTAAGATGCTTATGCTCATGAGACATAAACTTGAACTTAATGTACGTTAATTCAGTGCAACTCAATATTAATTTTGTATTTTATTAAATATGTTTCATATAAGTCTTGAAAAAGAAATTGCAACTAAAATAATTATACAATTGCTGAATTAATTAAATAGTATTCCTGAAATTTATAAGATCCTGTATAAAATATTTTGTTTCTGATTTAAACTTGTGTAATGCCCAATTATCGTGAAAATATTAGGAAACTGTAGGGAATTAAAGCCTTCAATTTTCCTAATACTTAGAAATAAATGCTATTAACATTTTAGGGTAGCTCCTTCTAGACATTTCCATATATATGTATATGATGTGTGTGGATGACTATGAAGACAGTGTTGCATAGTGGTTAAAATCATAGGCTTTGAATCCAGACTGTGTGGGTTTGAATCACAGCTTTGCCACTTACCCTTTTTGTGATTTTGGGGAAAGTTCAGCTTTGCTTAGTTTTCCTCATCCATAAAATGGGGATAATAAATGTATCAAGAATTTTTGTGAAAATTAAATGTAAAGCACTTATAATTGTCTCTGAAACATAATAAATTTCAATACATTTTAACTATTATATATAACATATATGGAGAGACCTACATTTAAAAAATTAAGTTATACACACACACACACACCATGGTCATATATAGGTTAGTTTTTTTTAAATCACCTTTTGTGGAGTATAATTTGTATATGTTATGATGCATCAATTTTAAATGAATAGGGAAATGAATTTTTTTAAAATAAAGCACTTTTGTCTGTAAGCATAGCACTCTTGTCTATAAGCATAAGCAGTCTGTAGAACATTTCTGTTTCTTCTCAAAGCCCCTCCTGCCTCCTCCCATGTAATATCCACCTACCCTCAGACTCTGGCCCTGGCAAGCACTGATGGTATTTCTATGATTATAGATTAGTTTGCCTCTTCTAAAATCATAAATAAATGGAATCACAGTATTTGCCCTTTTGTGTCTGGCTTCTTTCATTCAATGTGTTCTTGAGGTTCATATGTATTAGAGTTTATCCTAATTCTTCACTGAGTAATATTTCACTTTATGAATATACTACAGTTTGCTTATCCATTTACTGTTAAAGAACATTTGTTTGTTTCCAGTTTTTGACTATTGTGAATAAAGCCGCTATGAACAGTTCATGTACAAGTTTTTGCAGGGGCGTATGTTTTCATTGCTCTTGAATAAACATGTAGATTTAAAATAAAGAATCATATCAGAAACTGCCTTGTTGCAAGTGGAGACTGGGGACAAATTCAGGGAGTTCACCATGGTATTATCACAGAATAGGAACAGGTGCTAAAGTGGGCAGCCTCTATCTTAGGTGAGAGTGGCCTTATCACTCTGATCCTACAGCTAATGAAAGGACTGTTTCAGTGGTTGTCATCCCATTAACTGTACTATATGAGTCAGAGAAGTTACCATTTCTACTTTGATGGACAGTTTATATGAAACTAAACTGATTGAGTATTTATTATTAATTTATTATGAATTACAGTATGGTTAACATTTATTAAATACTTTGGGTGCTGGTGTTTCCTCATTTGGCAGAGGCCTGGAGAGGTCCGGCAACTCGCTCAAGATTACATACCTAGTAAGTAATAGAGATAGGACTTGGACACATATGAACCCAGGCCTATTTCACTCTAAATCCTGCTAACAGCAGGTTGCAATCCACATAGTATTTGATGCTTATTACTTGCTTAGTATCATTACCGGCGGCCCAAGCTTAATTCCTGATTCAGGAAACATTCGTGGGTACACTCAGACTACCCGTCTTAATTATATCAAAAGCAGGCCTTCCTTTGTCACATGGCAAAACCAAACAAGTCCTCTAAGAACACAGATTCCATTACATTTTAGATACAGTCATCCATCCCTTCAGGAAATATTCATTTACTGAGTGTTTTGAGCAGGAACTGTGACTAACTCTCAAATGTTCCATCTCGAGATTAGGATTGTAGCTCTTCCTTGTCACTGATTGGTTGAAGGGTGGGCAGGCCCAAGCCAGTTTGGGCCAATGAGAGGTGAACACAGGGCCCAAGGCCTTGTGGGAAGAAGCCCCGCCTCTCCGTCTCGTCCATGCTCCTGTCCCCGCGCTATCTTGCCACCTGAGGGAGGCTCTTATGGTGGGGCCCCTGTCTATGTGGTGGAGGGCTGCTGGAACCGGGTTTGGAGTTTCGCAGGTAAAACTGTCCAGTTATGTGAATTACAGCTTTTCTAGTTTTTATTATTCTTTAAGCTGTTTTGTGACAAATTGCCAGCACTTGGAACCCAAGTTTTGCGATTTCTCCCTGATAAGCCGAGGGCCAGGTGCCTTGGGACATCTCACTTTGGCGAGGCAGGGGCCCCAGCTCCTGGGCCTTCCCCTTACAGCTTGTGTAATGGGCTCGTAGCCCATCCCTGGTGCTCCACTGTAGGCTCTCTGCACAAGAAAACTACCCAGCTCATTTTGAGATTCCCCGAGGCCAACCAGACAGCTGTCGAGGAAGGGAACCATTTTGGGTTATTGGTGTGTTTCTTCTGATAACCACAGACAGGTTCAGGTAGAGGATGTACATGATGTGTGTGCCAGGTGTTTTATACATACATAAATGTAGTTATTCTTTGTGACAGCCCCCAAAGCCACAGTGATGATCCTGTGCATATTTATTTATGAAGGGCCTAAGCTTAAGAGAGCTTATTTAAGATCATAAAGCTACTGTGTCAGGAAATGTGTAAGAATGGAGCTTGGAAAATTGCTTTAAAAGTCATCTCACTCTACTTTTTTATAAGTAGGTATATAAGGTAGATAAAATTTTTCTTGAATTTTGGGTATACAGTGGCCTAGGGTCATTGTTTCAGGCGGTGGTTTTCATCAAATATTAATTAGTTAAAATTTTTGGCTGAAAATGCAACTTTGAGTGGTAATTGATAAAATTGTGTGTATATAAGTTGTACAGTGTGAGTGTATACATATACATATATATAAAATGAAATGAAATGAATATTATGAAATGATTACCAAAGTTAAGTTAGTTAACTTAGTAACAGAGTAGGTTTTTAAAAAAAATATGTTTTTAGGGCAAGGGTTGTGACTCAGTGATAGAGTGCTCACCTAGCATGCATGAGGCACTGGGTTCTATCCTCAGCACCACATTTTTAAAAAATGAAATAAAGATACTGTGTGTCCACCTACAACTAAAAAAACTAAATATTTTAAAAAAAATATTTTTTATTTGTAGATTGTCACAAAGCATTTATTTATTTATTTATTTTATGTGGTGCTGAGGATCAATCCCAGTGCCTCACATGTGCTAGGCAAGTGCTCTACCACTGAATCACAGTCACAGCCCAGAGTTAATTTTTGTGGTGAGAATATTTATGATTTACTTTCATAATAAATGAAGACTAGTATTATAGCCATCTTGCTGTACATTAGATCCCCAGAACTTTTCTTATAATTAAAAGTTTGTATCATTTGACCAGTACCTCCCTATTTCTTTCATTTCCCAACCCTCAGCAACCACCATTTCTACTGTCTCTATGATTTTAACTTTTGTAGATTCCATATGTAAGTGTGACCATGTGGGATTTCTCTTTCTGTGCCCCTCTTATTTCGTTTAGTAATATAGCCTCAAGTTTCATCATAATGTCACAATGGGGAAGATTTCCTTCCTTTTTTAGAGCTGAATAATATACCATTGTATATTTATATTCCACATTTCCTTTATCCATTCATTCATTCACAGGTTGCTTCCATTCTTCGCTATTGTCAGTAATGCTGCAATGGAGTGCAGATGACTCTTTTGAGATACTAATTTTATTTCCTTTGAGCATATACCCAGTAGTGGGACTGCTGGCTCATATGGTAGTTCTGTCTTGAATATTTTGAGAAAGCTTCATAGTGTTTCCTGTAATGGATTTACTCCTTAAACATTAATTTTAAAATATTATTGATAACATACTACCCACTGTACTAAATTCTGACGCTAAGCTGAGCAACACAAATGTAGGTCTTGGCTTTGAAGTGCAAATAAACTCTAGTGATACTAGCTTGGTGTGTGTGTGTGTGTGTGTTTTGACCACGAGAGCCTCTGCTAACATCCTAGAATTTAGGACTTGAAAGGTAAATAGTAAAGGCATACTCCTTTTTCTTTAAAAAATGGAGTACTTAAAACTATTCTCATTGGGGGCTGGGGTTGTTGCTTAATGGTAGACTGCTCGCTTAGCATGTGTAAGGCGCTGGGTTCAATCCTCAGCACCACATAAAAAAATAAATAAACAAAATAATGGTATTGTGTCCATCTACAATTAAAAAAAAAAAAACTACTCTCATTGGATTTTAGTATTCTGTTGGTTGAGATTTTTCAGCTGTCTTCCAGAAAGTTGAACATAATGATAATATTAATGATTTTCCTTGAGACAGAGTTCTTCCTCCTATCCATTATTGGTAGAATAAAATCCTTTTAGGATCATGTTCATGCAGTGCCGTACTCCCATGTTATTTAGACAGAACACAATCTCTAATAGTTAAATATCTCACTCTGCCAGAAAACTCAGTATATTCAATAAATTTGTATCTTTGACTTCCTGAAGGATATAATTAGATAACTTTATTATGTTATTTACCTTAACCTATATGTAAATCTTTGAAAAGTCTTATGACTTGAGTATTTGCCAGCTTGCAGGTGAATTTGATTAAACATTCCAACCATATTTGAGAAAAACTCATTAAAGAAAAATTTAAAATGATTTAAGATTCTTTTACTGTATTCTCCTGTTCTAGATTATTTTTAATGCCCTAGACTGTTAATAAACATTATTTAAGCAAATGCAAATCACATATTTTCAAAGGCATTAGTGAACACAACAAGTAGCACAGCTTTCTGCTTTATAGGTGATTCTGGTCACTACCTTTGAAAATATTTCCAAATTATTTATTGATACTATGCATTCAACTTTTGCCTCAGAATGGGGTTTGTGAGCCTGAAAAAGAACTCTTTGTTACTGTTAAAATTTATGTAGCCCTTTACAGTTCACAAAAGTATGTGTAAAATGTGTTAGCTCATTGTAGTGTTTATACCTTTGGAGACAGATATTGTTAATATTCTGTGTGTGTGTGTGTGTGTGTGTACACACACACACACACACATATATAAAATATACTCAGAAAGCTTAACAGTTGTCTAAGTATACCAGCTAATAAATGGTTCATGGGGCTTTCTTATTTCATTTCTCAAATTTACCCCTTTACAGCATTGTTATAAATGTGAAATGCTCTTTTAACAAATATAAAAAATGATGTATTTATAAATTCTGATAGTTCTCACCACTGTGCTTTAGAAATATGAAAAAACAAATTTTATTGCATAAGAAGTTTCAGTAATAACTGTATTTACATGTCTCTTTGGTCTACAAAAACATTCATTTACTTAAAATAGTGCCAAGCCTTGGAGAAACAGCTAAATCAAGACATGGTTCCTGTCCTTGAAAAGATCTCACTTTAGGGAGTGCTGAATGCTATAAAGGAGGCCTGGCCTGAGGCAGCCTCCTGGAAAAACTTTCCCTAAGAAGTGTGCAGAATGGAACAAGGAAGGAAAGTTGAGATAGCAAAATCTTAGGAGCAAGATGATATAGAGACTCAGAGGAGATTGCAAGTGGAAATTTCAGGTGGTTTGAATGATACTGTCTTAAAGCACACTTTTTTTGGGGGGGAGGGGGCGGTATCAGGGATCAAACTCAAGAGGCATTCAATCACTGAGCCACATCCCCAGCCCCTATTTTGTATTTTATTCAGAGACAGAGTCTCACTGAGTTGCTTAGTGCCTCACTTTTGCTGAGATTGACTTTAAACTTGAGATCCTCCTGCCTCAGCTTCCAGAGCCACTGGGATTACAGGTGTGTGCTATCGCCTGGCTCAGTGCACACTTTTGTACATTTATGCCGCAGTCCGGCTGCAGCAAAATAACCGGGGGGTGACGAATAACTTGTGTATGTTGATACAGCAGGAGTGGGAGCCGTTTATTGCAGGACAGGAGCAGTATTTATACATTCCACAGAGCTTATCTAATTAGCATAAACTAGATACATCAGTCAACCAATAAGGAATCTCTACACTTAATGGCTCGCTTTTGTTACTTCTCAAACCATTCCCTCTGGCATTTTGCCAGGCACCATCCAGACTTGTTTATGAACTTTAATATTCCCCTGGCTAAATGCCAGGTGTTATTTTGACTTGTTTACAGACTCTAACACATTTAGTTAAAAGTTTGTGTTAGGGAAGGCAGAAAGGAGGGTAAATTGATTGGTAGGATTAATTTGAGAAGGGCCTCACCTGCCTTTAGGCTTTTTATTTAATCTATGGAGAAGCATCAAAGAGTTTTGAATAGAAACCTGCATGGGAAGATCTGGTTTACAATGAAACTGGAAAGCAGTTTGGAGGATGGAGGATGGTTTGCAGTACAGTAAGACATTAATCAGGGAGATCATTAGAAAGTTTTTGCTGTAATTATGCAGGTGAGGAATGATAAGGACCTGTATTGAAGAGCCAGTGGGACTTTTTTTTTTTTTTAAGTCCTGGGAATTGAACCCAGGGGAACTTTATCACTGAGCAACATACCCAGTCCTTTAAATCTTTTTTGAGACAGGGTTTCACTAAGTTCTGAGGCTATCCTCAAACTTGGAATCCTCCTGCCTTAGCCTTTGTTGCACCTGGCAGGGCCAGTAGGATCTTTATAAAAAGACATATATTCTGGGTTTTTGATTATAAAGTAGAATTTTCATATTAGTGGTCATCACAATTTTCAACCTGGGAACCTTTGTTTAAATTATTTTCTAGTGCTTAATGTACATTAAAAAATAAGGATATTAAGTCTTACTGAAACTTTTCTAAGAGCAGTATTTGTTGTCTTATAGGAGACTGTAGAGCACTGATTCTGCAAGTTGAAGGGTTTTGTTGTAAACTTTATGTTCATTGAGACATAGTTTACATACAGTAAAATTCACCTTATTTGGATTAGAGTTTGAAGTTTTGACAGACACGTCCAGTTATATGTATGTATGTAATCACTACCACAATTAATGTATCCCCTATAAAGTTTCCTCTTCCTTTGTAGTCCAATCCCTCCTCTTACCCTTAGCCACTAGCAGTTACTGACCTGATTTCTGTTACTGTGGATTTGCTTTTACAAAATGCCATATAAGTGGAGTCATATGGTATGAACTCTTTTGGCTTCTTTCACTTAGCATAGTGCTTTTGAGATTGACCTGTGTTAATCTGTGTGTTAGTTCATTTACTTTTATTGCGTAGCAGTATTCCATTGTATGAGCATTCCATAATATATCCTTACAATTGTTGGTGAACATTTTTTGTTGTGTATGTGTTTGGGCCATTAGTAGAAAAGCTGCTGTGAGCATTCATATACAAGTGAACAATTTTTTATAACTTTATTTATTTATATTTTTATATGGTGCTGAGGATCAAGCCCAATGCCTCACATGTGCTAGGCAAGCATACTACCACTGAGCTACAACCCCAGCCCACAAACGAACAGTTTTTGTATGGATGTACAATCCTTTCTTTGGGGTTAGTACCTAGAAGTTGAGTTTCTAGATCATATGGTAGATGTGTATTTGCTTTTTAAAAAAACTTCTAAACTATTTCCCATCAACAGTGCATCAGTGTTCCAGTTTCTCCCTGTACTCACTGACATTTGGCATGGTCAGTCTTTTAAATTTGCATTGTGATAGGTGTGTGATATTATTTAATTTGGTTTGTGTTTTCCTACTGAATAATGATTTAAAAAATAGATTTTTTTGCATCAGTATTTCTCCTTTGATAAAACTTTTTTTTCCCCAAATATTTTTCCCATTTGTTGGGAGTATTGTTTTTTCTTATTGTTGAGGTTTGAGAATTCTTTACATATGCTGGACACAGATCTGTGCATTACAATTCACAGGTCTATGAATTGCAAAAATTTTGTTCTCTCAAATTTTGATTTGTCTTCATTTGCTTAAAATTATATTTTAAGGTACTGGGTTGTAGCTTAATGGTAGGGTGCTTGCGTAGCATATGTGAGGCCCTGGGTTTGATTTCTAGAGCTGTTAAAAAAATCGTTTAAAGAAAGGACATTTTAAATTTTAATGAAATCCAGTATATCCTTAAAAAGTCCTTTTGGTATCATGTCTAAGGAAACTGCCTAACCCAATGACACAAAGACTTGCTACTGTAGTTTCTTCTGTAAGTGTCATGGTTTGAGTAGAAGGTGTCCCCCTAAATTACTAATTAATTCAGGAGGTGAAATGATGAATTATGAGAGCTATAACCTGATCAGCCCATCCTAATTTAAATGGATTAACTGGGTAATAACTGTAGGTAGGTGAAACAGACTTGGACGGGGTGGGTCACTGGTCATTTGCCCTGAAAGGGTTCATTTTCCCTGGGGTTCCTTCCCCTCTTTACTTCTTGCTGCCTTGAACTGAGTAGCACTCCTCCATTGTATCCTTCTGCCATGGTTATCTACCTCACCTCAGATCCAGAGTGATGAAGCCATCACACCATATACTGAAACTCTGAAACTGTGAAACAGACT
Source organism: Marmota monax (assembly GCF_021218885.2). NCBI lineage: Eukaryota > Metazoa > Chordata > Mammalia > Rodentia > Sciuridae > Marmota > Marmota monax. Next base: position 15,649,447 of record NW_026693712.1, on the reverse strand, counting down.
TTCCTTGACTAAGTTGTTCTTGTCAGTAATTTTGAACAAAGCAATGAAAACCCAATGAACACAGGAACTGGTACTTAGAAGTGGAGTCGTTTCTGTAATTGACTTGCTCACATGGTTCAGAAACCTTTGGAATGGTTTTATGGGAAGAATTTCAAAAACTTTGGAATGTTTTAAGTGGAGAATAATGGCCCATTCTGGTGGAAAGTCAGGAGAACAGAATGCTGAGAGGAATGTGGACAGTAAAGAATGTACATATGAGATTTCAGAGGGAAATGAGGATCTTAGGGACTGAACCAGAGGCCATTCATGTTATATTCTGGCAAAGAACTTGTCTACATTTTACCCATGTCCTGAGAGTTTGATATGTGAGGCTTTAAAAGTGATGGACTAATTAATATGGTACAGGAAATTTTAAAAGACAGCAGAGTATTTGGTCAGTGGCATGGGTACTCGAAAGCTTTTAGCCAGATTTACTGTGATAAATGGGAGAGCAAAATGGGTTTAAAAGCTTTCAGTTTGACAAGAACAGTGCTTGCAAACTGAGACTGGGGAAGGTGTCATTGTTTAAGAGATTACAGCCACTAGAGAGATGGTAAGTACTTCACATAGAGACAATAGTGGGCTCAGGCTGAAAAGAAAAAAAAAAAAACTCCTTTGAGAATAGACTATGAGAACACTCTGCTTACACAGTGAGGCTTAGGAAGTTGTTTCACTGTACGTAGCTTCCTAGGCACTCAGAATTCTCTGCATCCATGATCCTGGGGGTGCAGTTATTGCTTGAGCTGACAACAGACCTTGGTATCATCCATGTGGTGCTGGTGTTGGAGACTTAATGTTTGCCTAGCTGGATTTTGGTTTTGCTTTGTCGCATTCTTTTTTCCTATGCCTCTGTTTCTTCCTTTTCAAATGGGAATATTTACTCTGTCATTGTGTATATGTAACCTGATTTTGATCATTACAGGGACTTGCAGTCAATAGTTTGCCTTGAGTTTCAGATGGGACTTTGGACTTGGACTTTTGGATGATGCTAGAACTATTAAGAATGTGGAGACTCTTGGAGATGGACTGATTGCATTTTGCATTGTGAAATGGACATAAGCTTATTGGGGCCAGATATAGAATGTCATGGTTTGGATACAGGGTGTCCCCTGACAAAGCTCCTATGTTAATGCAGGAATATTCAGAGGTGAAATGACTAGATTATGAAAGCTATAACCCAATCAGTTTATCCTAGTTTGAATGGACTGACCTGTAACTGTTGGCAGGTGGGGCATGACTGGAGGAGGCTGGCCACAGGGGATGTGTCCTGGAAGGGTTCATTTTCCTTGTGGCTTCTTCCTCTTTTTTCTGCTCCTCATCCTCCATGAGCTGAGAAGTGCTGCACCACACTCTGCCTTGATGGTCTACCTTGCCTCAAGCCTAGAGTGATGAAGTCATCCCATCTTGGACTGAAACTCTGAAACCATGAGCCAAAATAAACTTTTCCTTCTCTAAGTTCTTGTCAGGTAATTTGATCACAGTTATGAAAACCCAATTAACACAGTGGGTCTTATAGTTTTAGATTTTATATTCATGTCTGTGTTTCCTTTAGTTAATTTTTACATATGGTATGAGGTTTGGATTCAAGGTTGTTTTTTAAAACATATTTAGGCAGTTGTTCCAACACATTTCAACATTTGTTGAAAAGGGAATTCTTTCTCCACTGTGTTGGTTTTTTTTAAAAAAAATACTTCATATTTTTAAGGTTGTTTAAGGTTCATACAAAACTTAAGTAAAGGGACAGAGATTTCCCATATACTTCTTGTCCCCACTCATGCATAGATAGCTTCTCCATTATTGGTGATTCCCCCACCTCTGAAAAGTACACTTATTACAGTTGATTAGAGTACATTGTCACATTATTTTGAAAAACAGCTTTTAGTTTATTTTAGGGTTACTTCTTGATGTTGTATATTCTGTTGACTTGGCAAATGTATAATGACATGACATGTATCTATCATTTTTATTATAGTGTCATGTAGTATCACTGCCCTAAAAATCTTCTCTGTGTTTTTTCTTATGTCTCCAAATTCCTGGAAACCACTGATCTTTTTATTTCTCCATGGTTTTGCTTTTTACAGACTGTTAAATAGTGGGGATCATAAAGTATGTAGCCTTTTCAATTATTTATTTTTTCTTTCTTTCTTTTTCTTTTTTCTTTTTTTTTTAAGACAGGAGCTGGTGTAGGTTTTGTGCTATGTTACCCAAGCTGGCTTTGAACTCACTATTCTGCAGTCTCAGACTCCTGAGTATCTGGGACTATAGATGTGTGCCACCATGTCTGGCTTTAGTATGTAGCCTTTTCAAATTAGCTTCTTTGACTTAATAATATACATTTAAGGTTGCTCTTTGTTTTTTTGTGACTTGATAACCCATTTCTTTTTAGAGCTGAATAATATTTTATTGTCTGAATGTGCCACAAGATTGTCTATCCTTTTATTTACTGAGGGTCATCTTTCTTACTTCCAAGTTTTGGCAAATAGGAATAAAGTTACTATAAATAGTGGATATTTTTGTATGGGTATAGGTTCAACTCTTTGGTTGAATACTGAGGGATGTATTTGCTAGATCATACTATAAACATATGTTTAGCTTTGTAAGAAACCACCAAATTGTCAAAAGTGGCTATGCCATTTTGCATTCCCACTAGCAATGAATGACAGTTCCTATTGCTTCACATTCTTGCCAATATTTGGTGGTATTAGAATTGTGATTTGGGCTGTTCAAACAGGTATGCAGTGGCATCCCATCATTATTTTAATTTTCACTTCCCTTATGATATATTGTTTTAGTCCTTTCTGTATTGCTTTGACTAAAATAATTGACAAAAATAACTTCAAGGAGGGAAAGTTTATTTGGGGCTTACAGTTTTGGAGGTCTCAGTCCACAGAAAACCATGTCTATTGCTCTGGGGCCAAAGTGAGGAAAGATATTATGACTGAAGGATAGAATAGAATAAAGCAGTTCATCTCATGGTGGTCAAGAAGCAGAAAGAGCAGGGAAGGGGGCACAGTAGTGAAGATACACCCTTCCAGGGCATACCTTCAGCCATGTCCCATCTGCCTAGAGTTATCACCCAGTCTGTTTAGACTAGGATTGACTGATTAGGTCATACTGTAATAATACAATCATTTATATATGAACATTTCTGCAATGACATAGGAGAATTTGGAGGATATCTCATATCCAAATCATAATATTCCACCCATGGCCCCCAATAGTCTATCCCACAATGCAAAATGTATTTAGTCCATTTCCAAGAGTTCTATGGACTTAACAGTCCCACCATTGCCCACAAGTCCAAGTCCAAAGTTTCATTTGAGACTCGAAGTAAATTAGCTGTGAGCCCTTGTAAACATCAAAGCATGTTACATATATCCAACACACTGGGTTACAGAATAAACGTTATTATTTCAAAAGGAAGAAATAGGACATGGAAGGAAGGGATGAGACCTAAACCCAGCTGGGCAAATAAGTCCTGTAACTCTAATTCTGTGCACAGAATTTAGGGCACATGGCAGGAACATGCTCTCTCCAAAGGACTTGTGTACCCCTGCCCATTTTGCCTTGCTGGTTGTAGTATTCTCTTAATTTGGTTCTTGCTGTGGCCAGCAGCTTTTCTCAGAAGATGGTTCACCTTGTTGGTGTCTCTTAATCCCTGGGGTCTCCATTTCAGCTTTGGATTCACCTGAAGTTTCTTGGGTCACCTTCTCAGGAGCATCTTATAGGGATTCTGACCTTGCTACAATTTGTGTGGCCTCTTAGGTCTTCCTTTGAAATCTCAGTTAAAACTTCCATGACTCCTTAATGTGATCATCCTGCATTCCTGCTGAACCAGCACCATGTGAATGATCTGTGGCCAGTTTGTGCAGTCGTTGAACTCCCTAGGATTGTGGCTGCAATAACCTCTGAGTACTTTAGTGACAGATTGCTGGGTATGCTGAAACAGCTTCCTAGCCCCACCCCACCCCAATATGAGCAGGGTGCCCCCGTGATCTCTTCTTCAAGGAATTTTCCCTTCTATACTCTTGAATCTGCAGTGGATATGGGATTGCAAATTCTTGATATGCTATCAAAGTATCTTTCCGGTTGTCTGTAATGCAAAGTGCTTAACATCTCTTCAGTGATTGCAGTCTCTTCTAACAACTACAACTTCACTTGCCCCATTTTTGTAAGCACTTTTCTTGCCAAACTGCAAGTTTTAAAAGCTGCTTTTCTCTGCTTTCTGCTCCCATTTCTCACAGTAAATATGGCTAGATTTCAGCAGTATCCATGCCACTAACCAAATGCTCTGTTCTCTTGAAATTTCCTCCACCAGATTAATTATTTCATTGCTTTTAAATTCAGCTTCACACAATCTCAGGACATGGCAAAATGTACACAAAGTTCTGTGCCAGAATGTTATCATGAACAACCTCTAGTCCAATTATCAAGAAAATCCTCATTTCCCTCTGAAACTTCATGAGCACAGTTTGTTTTTCTGTGGGTTTTCTGGTCTTCTGAGCTTTCACCAGAGTCACTCCTTAAACTCTTCACACAGGCTTCTCTAGGCTGGATTTTCAAACTCCTCCTGCAAACCAGGTCAGATTAGTTGTAGAAACAACCCTACTTCTAAGTACCAGTTTCTGTGTTAGTTGGGCTTTTGTCACTGAGACCAAAATTCCTAGTAAGAACTTAGAGGAGGAAAAGTTTATTTTGACTTTGTTTCAGAGATTTAGTACCTTTGTTGGCCACATTCATTGCTGTGGTGAGGCATAACACCATGGGTGGAAGGCCATGATGGAGCTACTAAGTTCATGACAGCTGGGAAGCCGAGAGAGGTTTAGAGCAAAAGGCTACAGGGAGGATGAACTCTTCCACAGAACACCCCCTGTGACCCACTCCTTCCATTCATGCGCCACCTGCATACATTTACCACCCAGTCAGTTCATTCAAACTAGGAGGATTGATTAGGTTGCAGCTCTCATAATTCAATCATTTTACCTTGGAACATTCCTACATTAACAAAGGCATTTTTGGGGGAGTCACCTCATATCCACACTTTGAGGTTTTTGGCCCATTTTAAAATCAGATGGTCTGTTTTCTTACTTTTGAGTTTTAGGAGTTCCTTGTGTTTTGTGTAACTGTTCTTTTTTTTTTCTTTTTCTTTCTTTATTTTTTAAATACATGACAAAGTGGAATGCATTACAATCCTTATTACACATATAGAGCACAGTTTTTCGTATTTCTGTATGTAAAGTATGTTTATGCCAATTTATGCCATTATACATGTACTCTTTTTTTGCATTACAATTCTTAATTACACATATATACCACATTTTTTGATATCTCTGTTTGTATATAAGATATGTTGGCACCAAATTCAAATCTTCATACATGTACTTTGGATAATGATGTGTATCACATTCTACCATCCTTGCTAATCCCCTTCCCCCTCCCTTTCCCTCCCACCCCTCTTCCCTATCTAGAATTAATCTAATCCTCCCCTGCTCTCCTTCCCTACCCTACTTTGAGTCACTCCCCTTATATCAGAGAAAACATTATTATTTTTTTGGGGGGGGATTGGCTAATTTCACTTAGCATTATCTTCTCCAATGCCATCCATTAACCTGCAAATGCCATGATTTTGTTCTATTTTAGTGTTGAGTAATATTCCATTGTGTGTGTGTGTGTGTGTGTGTGTGTATCTCACTTTTTTTTATCCATTCACCTACTGAAGGGCATCTAGGTTGGTTCCACAGTTTAGCTATTGTGAATTGTGCTGCTGTAAACATTGATGTGACTGTGTCCCTGTAGTATGCTGTTTTTAAGTTCTTTGGGTATAGTCTGAGAAGAGGAATAGCTGGGTCAAATGGTGGTTCCATTCCCAGATTTCCAAGGAATCTCCATAGTGCTTTCCAAACTTGGCTAAATTGGTGTATAACTATTCTTTATTGGTATGTTTATTGCAGGCTTCTACCCCCAGTCTATGGTTTGTCTTCATGTTTTTGACATGGTATCTTGCATAGCAGAAGTTTTAAATTTTTATGAAGTCCAGCTTATTCTTTTTTAAAATATTTTTTACAGTGGACATAATACCTTAATTTTATTTATTTATATGTGGTGCTGAGGATTGAATCCAGGGCCTCACATGTGCTAGGTGAGCATTCTGCTACTGAGCCACAACCCCAGCCCATCTTATTATTTTTTCATGGATTGTGGCTTTGGATTATATTATCTTGGGTAGTTCCTGTATCTTCTAGGAGTTTATTATTTATGTATTTTCGATTTTAAGAATTTATTTTAACACAATTTAGATATACATAATAGTAGGGTTCATTTTGACATATTCTTTTTTTTTAAATTGGTTGTTCAAAACATTACAAAGCTCATGACATATCAACTTTCATACATTTGATTCAAGTGGGTTATGAACTCCCATTTTTACCCCAAATACAAATTGCAGAATCACATCGGTTACACATTCACATTTTTACATAATGCCATATTAGTGACTGTTGTATTCTGCTACCTTTCCTATCCCCTACTATCCCCCCCTCCCCTCCCCTCCCATCTTTCCTCTCTACCTCATCTGCTGTTGTTCAATTCTCTCCCTTGTTTTTTTTCCCCCCATTTCCCCTCACAACCTCTTATATGTAATTTTGTGTAACATTGAGGGTCTCCTTCCATTTCCATACAATTTCCCTTCTCTCTCTCTTTCCCTCCCCCCACTCGTCTCTGTTTAATGTTAATCTTTTCCTCATGCTCTTCCTCCCTGCATTTTGACATATTCATGAATGCATGTAAAACATAAGTTTTCTCAGTTTCAATCCCAGTACCACTCCCTTGTGTCTCCTCTCTTCGTCCCTCCTTTGCTCCACTGATCTTACTTCTGTTTATTTATCTTTACTTAATGCATTATAGTTTTATATAAATTAGGAACGTATTGTGGTATATTCATACATGCATCTTAGTATAATTTGGTAAATTTAATTCCCCAATTTTACCCTTTTTCTCTCTTCCTCCCTCTCCTTGGACCCCCCTGTGCTCTGCTGATTTTTCTTCTATTTTCATAAAATCCTCCTTTTTATTCCTTTTTTTCTCTTTAACTTCCACATGTGAGAGAGAATATTTGACTTTTGACTTTTGAAGCCTAGCTTATTGCACTTAGGATGATGTTCTCTAGTTTGTTCCATCAGATGACATAATTTCATCTGAGTAGATCTCCATGGTGTGTGTATGTCACATTTTTTAAATCCATTTGTCTATTGATGGCCTTGTAGGTTGGTTCCATAGTTTGGCTTTTATAAATTGTGCTGTTATAAACGTTGGTATGTATGTGTCACTACAGCATGCTGATTTTAATTCTTTTGAGTAAATACCAAGGAGTGGGATAGCAGGGTTATATGGTGGTTCCATTCCTAGTCCTTTTTCAGGAATCTCCTTACTGCTCTCCAAAGTGGTTGTCTTAATTTACATATCACCAACAATATATAAGTAAGTTTACTCTTTCCCCCACATCCTTGCCAGCAGTTGTCATTATTTGTATTCTTAATGATTGTCATTCTGTCTGGGGTGAGATAAAGTCTCAATGTAGTTTTGATCTGTATCTCCCTGAGTGCTAAAGATGTTGAAGATATTTTTATATATTTGTTGGCCTTTTGTATTTCTATTTTCAAAAATTGTTTCTTAACGATCTTTTTTCCACTTGTTGAGTGAGTGATTAGTGTTTTCTCTCTCTCTCTCTCTTTCTTTTTTGGTGTTGTCTTTTGAGTTCTTTATATTATGGTTATTATTCTCCTGTCAGAAGAGTCACTGGGAAAGATTTTCTCCTATTATGTAGGCTTCCTCTTCATACCCTTGTTTCCTCCACTGTGAAGAAGCCTTTTAATTTAATGCTAAATTCTTGGTTTTATTTCTTGAGCTTGAGGAGTCTCATATATTGTTAGAGTCTGTAAACAAGTCAAAATAACACCTGGCATTTAGCCAGGGGAATGTTAGAGTTCCGTAAACAAGTCTGGATGGTGCCTGGCAAAATGCCAGAGGGAGTGGTTTGAGAAGTAACAAAAGCGGGCCATTAAGTGTAGAGATTCCTTATTGGTTGACTGATGTATCTAGTTTATGCTAATTAGATAAGCTCTGTGGAATGTATAAATACTGCTCCTGTCCTGCAATAAACGGCTCCCTCTCCTGCTGTATCAACGTGCACAAGTTGTTCGTCACCCCCCGGTTATTTTGCTGCAGCCGGACTGCGACAATATATGTGTCAATGTTTGGAGGGTTGCCTCTTTTTTTTTTCTAGTAGTTTCATTGTTGCTGTTCTAATTCCTAGATCTTCTATACACTTTGAGTTGATTTTTGTGCATGGTGAAGGGTTTCATTCTTCTATATATGGATATCCAGTTTCCCAGCATCCTTTGTTTAAAAGGCTATCTTTTTTCCCAACATATGTTTTTTGGTAGCTTTGTCAAGGATTAGATGGCTGTGTTTATGTGTATTTGTCTCCATGTCTTCTAGTGTATTCCATTGGTCTTCATTTCTGTTTTATGCCCATACCATCCTGTTTTTGTTACAGTAGTTCTTTAGTATAATTTGAGATCAGAAAATATTATGCCTCTAGCCCCCCACTCTTGTTACTCAGGATTGCTTTGGCTATTCTGGGTCTTTTATTCTTCTGTGTAAATATTTGGACTGTGAAGAATGTCATTGGAAAACAAAAACACTTTTTGCCTATTGATGATAATATAATGTCTTTTGAATTTTGATGTATGGATTTGACTCTGTAGATTGCTTTTGGTAATAAGACCATTTTGATGATATTAATTATACCTATCCAGAAACATGGCAGATCTTTACATCTTATAAGATGATCTTCAATTTATTTTTTTCAGTGTCTATAGTTTTCATTTAAGAGATTTTCACCTTTTAGGTTTATTATTGAGTTTTTCTTTTTTTGAACTTATTGTGAATGGAATAGTTTGTTTTTTTTTTTAATTTCCTTCTTGGCAGATTCATTATCAGGGTATAGAAAAAGCAATCATGAAATTCATCTGGAAAAATAAGAGACTTAGAATAGCTAAAGCAATCCTTAGCAGGAAGAGTGAATCAGGTGGCATCACTATACCAGATCTTAAACTATACTACAGAGCAATAGTAACAAAAATTGCATGGTATTGGCACAAAAACAGACTGGTAAACCAATAGTACAGAATAGAGGACACATGAGACTAACCCACAAAATTAAAATTATCTTATATTTCACAAAGGGCCCAAAACATGCACTGGAGAAAAGATAGCCTCTTCAACAAATGGTGCTGGGAAAACTGGAAATCCATATGCAACAAAATTAAATTAAACCCCTGTCTCTCACCATGCACAAAACTCAACTCAAAATGGATCAAGGACTTCGGAATAAAACCAGAGACCCTGCCTCTAATAGAAGAAAAAGTAGGTCCTAATCTCCATCATGTGGGATTAGGCCGCAATTTCCTTGATAAGATTCCTGTGGCTCAAGAATTAAAATCAAGAATTAATAAATGGGATGGACTCAAAACTAAAAAGTTTCTTCTCAGCAAAAGAAACAATCTGTGAGGTGAATAGAGAACCTACAGCTTAGGAGCAAATCTTTACTCCTAACACATCAGATAGATCACTAATCTCTAGGGTATATAAAGAACTCAAAAAGCTAAGCACCAAAAAAAAAAAAAAAACAAATAACCCAATCAGTAAATGGGCCAAGGACCTGAACAGACACTTCTTAGAAGATGATATACAATAAATCAACAAATATATGAAAAAATGTTCATCATCACTAGCAATTAGAGAAATGGCAAATAAAAACTACTCTAAGATATCATCTCACTCCAGTCAGGATGGCAGCTATTATGAAGACAAACAACAATAAATATTGGCGAGGATGTGGGGAAAAAGGTATATTCATACACTGCTGGTGGGACTACAAATTGGTACTGCCAATATGGAAAGCATTATGGAGATTTCTTAGAAAACTGGGAATGGAATCACCATTTGACCCAGCTATCCCTCTCCTCATTCTATACCCAAAGGACTTAAAAACAGCATACTATAGGGACACAGCCACATCAATGTTTATAGCAGCACAATTCACAATAGCTAAACTGTGGAACCAACCTAGATGCCCTTCCATAGATGAATGGATTAAAAAAATGTGGCATATATACACAATGGAATTTTACTCAGCAATAAAAGAGAATAAAATCATGGCATTTGCTTGTAAATGGATGGAGTTAGAGAAAATAATGCTAAGTGTAAGTTAGCCAATCCCAAAAACCCTAATGCCAAATGTTTTCTTTGATATAAGGAGGCTGAGTATTCATAGTGGGATAGGGAAAGGAAACATGGGAGGAATAAATGAACTCTAGATAGGGCAGAGCGGTTGGAGGGAAAGGAGGGGGAATGGGGTTTTAAATGATGGTGGATTGTGATGATCATTACTATCCAAAGTATGTAGGAAGACACAAATTGGTGTGAATATACTTTGTATACAACCAGAAATATGAAAAATTGTGCTTCATGTGTGTAATAAGAATTGTAATACATTCTGCTGTCATATACATATAAATAAAAATTATATAAATATAAATCATATTATTTATATAAATAAAAATAAATATGTAAATAAAAATAAAAATTAAAAAAAGAAAAAAAAGTTATTTATTTTTGTATGTTGACTTTATATCCTGCTACTTTGCTGATTTTATCAGACCTTTTATCCATTTGTCAAACTTCTTTTGGAGTTTAAGTTCTTTGGGTCCACTAGATGTAGAATTACATCATCAGCAAACAGAGATAGTTTGACTTCTTCTTTTCGTATTTATTCCTCTTTAATTTCCTTCTCTAATTGCTAGAGTCTAAAGAACTATATTGAATAGGAATGGTGAGGGTGGACATCCTTGTCTTATTCCTGATTTTAGAGAAAATGCTTTCAGTTTTTCTCTGTTCAATATTATGTTGGCTTTGAGTTTGTCATATATACCTTTATAATGTTGAGGTAATTTCCTTCTGTTCCTAATTTCTATGGTTTTTTAATATTAATGGGTCCTGAATTTATAGTTTTTTCTGCATCTGTTGAGATAATCATATGATTTTTGTCCTTGATTCTATTTAATGTCTTGAATTATATTTATTTATTTGTGTATGTTGAACCAATATTGCATCCCTGAGATGAATCCAGTTTGTTCAGCAATCTTGTTAATGTGGTTTTGAATGTGGCTTCCTAGTATTTTATTAAGGATTTTTGCATGTATGATCAGGAATATTGGTCTGTGATTTTCTTTCCTTTATGTGTCTTTGGTTTTGGCATCAGGATGATACTGATGTCATAGAAAGAGCTTGGGAATGTTCCTTCTCTTTCTGTTCATGGATAGTTTGAGGCGGATTGGTGTTCTTTCAGGGTCTGGTAAGAATTCATATAGTCCTGAGTTTTTCTTTGTTGGAAGACTGTTACTGCTTCAGTCTCATGTTTGATATTGGTCTGTTTTTTATGTCTTTTATATATTCTTAGTTCCATTTGAGTCTAGGAATTTGTCAGTATCTTGTAGATTTTCTCATTTATTGGCATATGAGTTTTCAAAATAATCTCCCAATAATCTTCTGGATTTCAGATTTGTCTGTGGTAATATCTCCTTTTTCATCTCTAATGTTGTTGATTTGGGTCTTCTCTGTCATTCTTTTGGTTACTTTGGCTAATGGTTTATCCATCTTGTTAATCATTTCAAAGAACCAGCTCTTTGTTTCATTGGTCCTTAGTGTTTTTAAAAATTCTTTCATTAATTTCAGCTCTGTTCTTAATTATTTCCTGTATCTCCTGGTTTTGAAATTAGTTCCTGTATGTTGTATCGTTGTTCTTATTTGTAGGAATTTAAATATTCCTCCAAAGATACAGTCTTCATTTGTGTTTCCAAAGTACAAATCTCTTGTGTTTACGTGATGTGTGTAAGTTTTCTTGCTGTTGGTTCCTAATTTCAATCCATTATGATCTGAGAAGAGGCATGGAATATCTCAATTTTTGTATGGTAAGGCTTGTTTTATGCCTTAAATATGGCCTATTTTGTAAAGGTTCCATGAGCTGCTGAGAAGAAAGCATATTTAGCTGTTGTTGGGTGAAATATTCTGTAGATATCTGTTAGGTCACATTTGATTTGTAGTATTGTTTAGGTCAGAGATGTCTTTATTATGTGTGAGTGACCTGGCTTTTGTTGAAAGGGTGTGTTAAAAGTACCAGGTATTATTGTATTAAGTCTCTTTGGAACTTTAAATAGTCAAAAAGTGTTTCTTTTATGTAATGAAGTGTACAGGTATTTTGAGCATAAATATTTACTATTGTTATATCTTCTTTTGGATTGTTTACTTTATCAGTGTGTAGTGGTCTTCCTTGTCTCTTTTAATCAGTTTTTTGCTTGAAATCTGCTTTATCAGATATGAGAATAGCTACTTGTACTTGTTTTCAAAATCCATTTGCATAGAATATCTTTTTCCATCTTTTTACTTCCATTCTGTGGATATTTGTGCCTATAATATGTGTCTCTAGCAAATGGTCTATGGTTGATTCTTGTTTTTAAATCAATTCTCCCAGTATGTCTTTTTAAAAATTTTTTTGTTGTAGATGGACACAGTACATTTATTTTATTTATTAATTTTAATATGGTACTGAGTATCCAACCCAGAGCCTCACACATGCCAGTTGAGTGCTCTACCACCGAGCCCCAGCCCCCCAGTATATCTTTTAATTGGAGAGTTGAAACCATTTACATTCAGTTATTATGGAGAGTTGTTCATGATTTTTCTATCATTTCAGTTTGTTTCATAGATTTTATTCATAATTTTTATTTGCCTAATTGCTCTTCTAGAGAGCTGCATCTGTTTGAGAGCTCTGGGGTTTGTTTTTGAGTTTATCTTTGCATAGTATTCCTTTAAGTAGTTTCTGTAGTATTGGTTTGGTGATCATGAAATTTTTTAAAATATTTTTTAGTTGTACATGGATGCAGGGTTTTTATTTTGTTTATTTGTTTTTATGTGGTGCTGAGGATCGAATCCAGTGCCTCACACGTGGGAGGCAAGCACTTTACTGCTAAGCCATACCCCAGCCACCATGAATTTTTTTAAATATTTTTTTTTAGTTGTAAGATGGACACAATATCTTTATTTTATTTAGTTATCTTTATGTGGTACTGAAGATCAAACCCAGGGCCTTACATGTGCAAGGCAAGCACTGTACCACTGAGCTACAACCCTAGCCCAATGAATTATTTTAGTTTATCCTTATCATGGAAAGTTTTCATTTCCTCTATAATTTTGAATAATAGCTTTGCTGGATATAGCAACCTTCGCTGGCAAATTTTTCTTTCAGAACTTGGATTATCTCTTTCTAAGCCCTCTTGGATTTTATAATCTTAAGAAGTCTGAAATAAGTCTTATTGGTTTATACTTCTAAATGTGATTTGACATATCTTTCTTGCAACTTTTGATATTCTATCCTTATTCTTAAGCATTTTGATTATAATATACCTTGGGGAGGGTTTGTTTTTGGTCTTATTTGGGTTTCTATATGCCCTCTGAATGTGGATATTCATCTCATTCCTAAAGTTTAGAAAATTTTCTGCTGTTTACTGAAAAAGGTTCTTATTGTTATTATCTTGTATTTCTATGCCCTCATACATTCTGTTGACTCTTAGGTTTAATCTTATATTTTGCTTGTGGTCTTTAAATTTTTTCCCCTTTACCTGCCTACTGAGTATTCCAGCTCAAATACCCCGTCTTTGAGATTCTCTTTTTTGTACTCTCTAGTGGTGCTACTTCCAAGTGAATTTTTAAGTTTGATTTATTGTCTTTTATTTCCATGGTTCTGATTTATTTCCTTTCAGAATCTATTTCTTCCCTAAAATGGTCTTTCACCTCCTATAACTGCTCCCTTAATTCATTTCTTAGATCATCTTTTAGCTCATTAAACATTTTAATAATTTAAAGAAGTTTTTCTCTGGTATTTCTTCCCATTCCATATCCAAGTGTTCCTTTGTTGGACATTTGTAACTTTAAGGAGGAATTTTTTTTTAATTATCAATGGACCTTTACTTTATTAATTTATTTAAATGTGGTGCTGAGAATCGAACCCAGTGCCTTACACATGCTAGGCAAGCGCTCTACCACTGAGCCACAACCCCAGCCCTAGGGAGGATATTTGTTTGCTTATTTCCTCATGTCTTCAGAGTTTTTGGACCTGTTGAAATAGGTTCCTTTTTCTCTTTTGTGAGTCTGCTTTTGATGTGTAGTTGTGTCTTCTGCAGTAAGTTCTGTATTGTTGATATCTCTCAGCTTCAGCATGTAGGTGCAGTGTAATCCATTTCTTAGTAGAACTACTATTGCCTCCCAGTTTGGTGCTGTACAACTACAGAATTCATTCACTCTTGTAGAGCTGCTGTTACACTGTAGGCTTTTCTGTACCTTCTTTTTCTGATTTTGCTGTAGGAGTAAATATCTAAGAGAGGGACCTAATATACCCTTCTAGTAATTCCTACTTTGGACTTATTCATTGCTTTGGGGTTTTGATCTCTTCTATTCTGTGTGGTAAAGTGTTGTTGAAGCTTGAGCAGGATTGTTTTTTTGTGTGAAGGACTGTCACTTTACTGAGTTCTGGGTGTTGTTCAGCCAAGGAGTCTGTACCCTGTGAACTTACAGTATTATATCAGTCGCTTCCTAGCCCTTGTTAGAAAAGGAAACAAGACAACAGCAACAATCATAGTGGTCAATATACAGCATTAGAACAAATGTCCACTGTATACTATGGCATGCACACCCTAATCACTGCAAAAGAGGAATGGTTGGGTCTGCATTTAATAACAGCAACAATAAACTGCCATGACCTAGATCTAGCATTAAACAACAGGTGTCAACTGTGCCTTCCCCATGGCTAATAATTGCTACAGCATGAATGCAGGGAGGTCAGTAGTTATATAAATTATTCTGAAGGACAGTGATATTACAGTTCATTAAGAATAAAGAGGGCTGGGGATATAGCTCAGTTGGTCGAGTGTTTGCCTCGCACGCACAAGGTCCTGGGTTCAATCCCCAGCACCATACACACACACACACACACACACACACAGAAGAAAAAAAAAGGAAGGAAGGAAGAAAATGTACTGGGAAAGTGAAACAAAGTTTAAAATGCAAAAGGTGAAGAAAGGTACTAAGCAGGGGAGAGATAATAAGGAATGCCTATAAAGGAAGAGTAAAAGGGGGAGGGGCAAATGAATTTGTTTATAGAAGGGAGAAGAGAGGAGGAGTAATTAAAGAAAAAAATTGAGAGTCAAACAAAAAGCCAGACCAAAACACACAAACAAGCCTTATCCCTCTGAGATCAAAACAATGTGAAATAACAGCTGATTGAGGAAATAAAAAAGAAATATATAAGGAAAATGTGACTTAAAAAGAAGAGAAATAAATGAAGATATACATGGATTCATGAGCCAGTCAACACAGCTATAACACCTGCAGCCATATTCATACTTATTGAAAAAAGGAGAAAAGAAAAAGAAAAAAAACAGACAAAAATAATGTCTTTCAGTTTCCTCTTGGGCTGTGCACCCTTTAGAGCAGGACTGGGGGTTGTTAAATCCATCTTCTGTCAGCTGGAGTGGCCTG
Source organism: Marmota monax (assembly GCF_021218885.2). NCBI lineage: Eukaryota > Metazoa > Chordata > Mammalia > Rodentia > Sciuridae > Marmota > Marmota monax. The sequence continues at coordinate 15,633,754 of NW_026693712.1, read as the reverse complement.
TCAGCTGGAGTGGCCAACTGAAGCTGGTTGTATTGGTTCTCTGGATCCCTGCTCACAGATTTAAGTTGAGACAAAATGGGAAGTAATGACAATTGGAGTGTTGTCTGTTCAAATCAGGTAGATGCCCTCCTAAGAGCAGTACTGATTCAGGGTTCTGTATGTGAGGTTCAGGCAGCTGCTGTTTAGTTTTGGCTGATTTTTCAAGCTTTGCCTTGAAGTATCTACTCTAGAGCGAACACTTCACCTATCTTATTGCCAGGCAAATGCTGATTTTTGTTGGGCATCTGAATCTGGGAGAGGGTCCTGTGAGAGCTCCACTCTTGAAGCTCATCTCATACATGCCACCCACCTACAAATATGATCTTCCCAGGACAGACTTGCCCTCTTGTCCAGGGATTTCTCTGGTTAATCCCACAAGCTTCCAAATCCCAAGGGAAAGCAAGAAGCATTCCCTTCTGTATCCTTGCCTGAGTCCCCCCGGGCACAAGCCCCCTCTGTGTCTGCCTCAGTTAAGCCCCTCTAAGGAGAACTCTAGATCTCAGGCAGACACATACAGGGAAAAGTCAGTAGGAACACTCAATTTCAGATCGCCCCTGTCTTCTACAGGCTCCTCTTTGCCAAATTTTCTTTGCAAATCCAGTCTTGTCTTTCTACTTGGGTTTCTCCTCCTCTCAGCAGTAGACTGATGTTGCAGCCTTGTTACCTGGATTCCCTAGGTATTCTTTCCTGTCCTATGTTCAAATTGCATAAATTTCTGTCTCTGTGATTCTAATACTGAGATTTGGTGAATTTTCCCTGTTACCCACCTCACTAAGAAGTAGTATTCCTGCTAGTTGGCTTCAGAGTCACAGAGCAAGTGGAAGTAGCACCCTCCCTTTACTCCTCCATCTTTTTTCCTCCTCTTCAAGTAGTTTTATGGTTTGGATTTTAAATATAGGTCTCTGATCCATTTTGAAATATTTTTGGTTAAGAGTATAAGGTTTATTTCTGGATTCATCTTTGCATGTAGCATTCAGTTATTTCATCATCATTTGTTGAAAACTCTTGGCTTCATTGTATTGTCTTTGCTCCTTTGTTGAAGATCAGTTGACACATTTACATGGGTCCATTTCTGGGCTTTGTGTTGTGTTCCACTGGTTATTGATATATATATATATATATATTTTTTTTTTTTTTTTTTTTTTTGGCTAATACTATACCTCCTTCTAGGCCTTTTTCTTTTCATATAAACTTGAGAATGGATTTGTTGATATCCAGAAAATAACTGTCTGGGATTTTGATTGGGAGTGCATTGAATCTACAGATCAAGATGAGGAGAACTGACTTCTTGACAATATTGAATCTTCCTTTCTGTGAATATGGAATTTTGCTCTGTTTATTTTATTCTTTGACTCCTTTCATCAGAATTTTGTAGTTTTCATTATATAGATATATACATTTTTATTAGATTTATACATAATTATTTTATTTTGAGGGTATTTTCAGTTTAGAATTCAACTTATTCATTGTTGATATATAGGAAAGTGATTTATATCTTCATTTTGTATCTCTCAACCCTGTTAAAATTTCTTTTAAGTTCCATGAATTTGTTCTTGTACGTTTTCCACATAGATAACCATGCCATCTATGAGCAGTTTTATTTCTTTCTTCCAAGTCAGTATACCCTTTATTTCCTAATTGGATTAGCGTGCAATTCCAGTACAGATTGACAAAAGAACAAGAGGGATATGCTTGTCTTGTATCTAATTTTCCATCCTCAAGTGTGATGTAACTGTAGGTTTCTTTGGAAACAATTCTTTATTAAATAACTCTATAATTCTTTTATTTCATATTTTTATACTGTAGTCATGTAGCATGTAGTCATTTCTATTTCTAGTTTCCAGTTTAAAAAGTTTAATCATGAATGGATGTTGGATAGTTTTCAAGTGATTTTTCTGCATCTTGATAGGATCAAATGATTTTTCTTCTTAGGCCTGTAGATGTGATGAATTACTTAATTGATGTTCAAATGTTGCACTTCGCATGCTTGGAATAAATTTCATTTGGCTGTGTTGTGTAATTATTTTTTTGGGTTTGGTTTACCAATATTTTCTTGAGAATTTTGTCTCTGCATTCATGAGAGATATTGGTATGAATTTTTTCTTATAATGTCTTTATATGGTTTTGTTATTAGGGTGATGTTGGCTTCTTGGAATAAGTGGAAAAGTGTTCCTTTTTATTACATCCTATGGTAGAGATTGCAGAGATATGAAATAACTTCTCTCTTAAATTTTGGCAGAGTTAACCAGTGAATCCATCTGAGCATACTGCTTTCTATTTTGGAAGATATTGATTCAATTTCTTTTTTTTTTTTTAATTTTTTATTGTTGGCTGTTCAAAACATTACATAGTTCTTGATATATCATATTTCACAATTTGATTCAAGTGGGTTATGAGCTCCCAAATTTCTTTAATAAATAAAAACCTATTCAGGTTGTCTTTTAATGTGAGTTTTGGCATGTTTTATCTTTCAAATAATTGGTTCAATTCATCTTTATTATCAACTTTGTGGATATAGAGTGGTTCATATACCTGATTATCTATTTAATGTCCACAAGATCTGTAGTAATATTTCCTCTGACATTTCTGATAATAGTAATTTGTGACTTCTTTTTTCCTTAGCCTGGCTATAGGCTTATTAATTCTGATTTTTTTTGTGTGTGTGTAGAACCAACTTTAGGTTTTAGAAATTTTTCCTAATGATTTCATTTTCCATTTTATTGATTGATTTCCCTTTCAGATTCTCCAATTTTTGTTAGTTCTTGACCTCTGCTTATTTTGTTTTTTCCTTATTTCCTAAGATGGATACCTAGATATTGATTTTAAGATCTTTAAATCTTACCAATACATGCATTTTATGCTATAAATTTTCTAAGTACTGTTTCTTCTGTGACCCACAAATTTTGATATTTGGGTGTCCATTTTCATGTAGCTCAAAATATTTCAAAATTTCTCCAGATTTTTTTCTTTGATCCATGTATTTTTAAAGATTGTTCAATCACCACGTTTTTTGATTGCATAGCTTTTTTTGTTATTGATTTCTAGTTTAATTTTGTTTTGGTTTGAGAGAAGACAGAATATAATTTCTGTTCTTTTAAATTCATTAAGGTATGATTTATGGCCTCTTTGAATTCTGTTCCATTGATCTGTTTGTCTGTTTTTACACTAGTACAGCTGTTGTATTGTGATTTTATAGTAATTTTTGGAATTAGGAAGAATAACTCTGTTCTTTTACTTCATATTTTTATATTGTCATGTAGCAAATGCTCATTGCACATATGATGGATAAGGCACATTTGGTTTTTAAAATCATAATACTTTTTTCTTAATGATTAGTCTCTTGTGGAAAAAAGTATTCATAGGAAAAAATTTCAGGTCACCAATTCGTAGATAAGGCATGAACATAGTATGTTTTAGAAGATACAGAATAGATTATATAGAACCGCTGGGTCCCCTCCCTCCAGCCTCTATGTTCTGTATTGCACAACACTGCTACATTTATTAGGCATTTATTCCTTCTTCTTAGAGAAAGAGTGGATTTTAAACTAAGAATTTTGATTAGATATTTGTGTAAAAAGTTATCTTTCATTATAGACACATTTGGAGTAACCTCAGAAGTCAGTTTTTCCTTCCTTTAGTACTTTTTGCAGTAATAGGCCACACCATTTGAGGAATGGATGCACTAATCTTTGGGTCCTTGGCTACAGCTCATTTTCAATTTGTTGTATTCACATGCATACATTGCCACATTGACGTTTACATATCCACTTTATCATCTCACTGTTCCTGAAGTGGTAACGACCTTCAGTAGAACAAAGAGGGGATAAAATAGGAAAATTGGAGTTCTACAAAAGCATGGTGGGAGTCACATGATAAAAAGCAGATTTTCTTTATTATGATGTTTCTCCATATTTGGCATTGCTGTAAATGACTAACTAACATTTACTGCCAATTCAGTACAAATGTGTGGTTTGATAATACCAGAACAGCGAATTTAAATGAAAAATAAAAGTTAAACATTTCCACACAAAATATTACAGTCTGACATTTCACTGCATAGGTAAAAAGACATTTTTTAAACTACAGATTATTATTCCGCATGAATAGAAAACTACAACTTTTATTTTTAAACAGGAGTCACTGGTTTTAATTTTTACACATTTTAAAATTACTGTGATAAAAAATAATGAAAAAGCTTCTTAATAATGCCATACACAGTATAATATAGATTTGTCCCCATTATATAGCATTTGTTTAATATACAAAATAGAATATTGACACACTTGAATCTATATGTAGTTAAGCAAGTTATTTTAGGAGGGTATTTTCATACAGCCTTTCATCAGAAAATAAAATCCTTCTTTCAGACATTTTCTAGAGAGAAGCTAATCCTTTCCTGAAAACCTAGTCACTAATCCTTAGACCAGGTTGATTGAAAATAAAACTTCTATCTAAAGTGGTTTAAAGTGTTTCCATACACTTTTATTTCCTCTTCCCTCACTGAAACCAGGCACATAAAAACACATTCATCTACAGCTACATTTGTTGGGGTGACCAACCAAGATCAAAAATCTCACTGATGGCTACCATGATTATTGGATTTTGACAAATCAAAGTATAAAAATATTGTTCATTTCACGGAGATGTAGTTTTTTAAATATATTTAAAAGGGAACTAAAATAAGACTTAAGTAAAATTGGAATTGTTCCTCCCCTCCCCTTTCTCTCCCTCATTGTCCCCGCCCTCCCAAATTCTGAAGTGAGGCTTTCTTTTATGTGCTTGCCCAGAGTCTTATCCTATGTTCATTATTATGCTCTTTGAAGACACTAACCAATCATGCTAGTTCTCCTTTTGGAGTGGTGAAGTTACCCTCCCCCCCAAGAGAAGGCAGGTGAGCTCCTTCAGGCTACCCTTCCCCAATTTTATACAGATGGGTGTGTGTGTGTGTGTGTGTGTGTGTGTGTGTGTGTGTGTGTGAGTGTGAGTGTATCCCCGAGGCTCAAGTCCTTCTCCTCAGTTCTGATTGTATAGTATCCCACAGTAATGCCTAAAAAACACTGAGAGGATCACTTTTTTCTACCAGTAATTAAAAGTATTTTTCAGGATTTGTTATGAGTCATCTAGGCATGCCACGGACTCTTACTGAAAGTCACTATAAACCTTAATAGTTACGGATGGCGAAAATGACACGCTGTAGAAAATGAAGCTGCTTTCAAACAGCACTCTTCTTTTCACTTAAGTCTATTATGCTTAAAATTCAGATAATTCTTCTTTCCCATGTATTCTAAGAGCATAACTTCTTTTTCCATTTAATGTAAAGCCTTCTATACTTGTTTTATGAATATCAGTTGGCTTTTTGTTGACAGTAAAGTGCACGTATTCTGTTTTTTTAAATTCTGAGCTCTGTTTTTTTGAAAGCCAAAGTGATTATGACTGAAGTAGGATTAATGTGTGATGTGCTTTCTGGTTTTAACCATAACATACTATAAATGAATAATAATCTACTTTTGAGAATCTCTTTTTGAAACTTAACACTGTCATTGATAATATTCAAGTGGTATTTCTTAGGCACCATAAATTTCACATCCAGTTGGGTTACAAACCATATCTTAAGAACTTTGAGATCAATTTAAATCATTACTAAAGGAACATTCCCTTTTAGAGAGCATTCAAAAAGCAAAGGATTACATTTTTTTATTAAATAATTTCTTTAAAATACTGAAAATAACAAACAACATTCAAAAGCATTCAAAGAAAACATAAACATGTTCCTCATTCTACTTAGAAATGAACTCTTGTTGTAGGGTAGAAAGGAATTAGTGTATTATTGGCATCCTAGAGATTTTGCCCTATTTACATATTGCTGGTACCTCTGTGCATATTATTGCCAAACTTCTAAAGCCTCTGGTTTTATTAACCTGTTGGAGAGGCTGTATGTGAAAGTAACCCTGTTATTTAGATGGTGCCTGTTAAGTATGTAAGCACCACCTTTCTGTCCCTTGCTTACATACATCAGTGCAAAGAGATTTAGTAAACCAAACCTGCGCTGACAGACTCACTGTTGGAATGAGAAGGGTGGTCAGAATGGGAGGCCAAGGATTACTTCCCTCTGTGATCTGATTGGGTCAGAGCCTCACCCACCTTCACTTGAACATGGGGCCAGTTTTCATCTCCTTCCCCTAGATCAAATCTGTTTGGTGTCTGAGACCACTGCTGCCTGTATGAATGCTTGTACACACTATAAATCATATAGGTTATCCATCAACATTTCTTTGACCCCTACAAAAAATATATAACATGTCGTGATAAAACAATCTCATCTAAAAATCATTCTTATTTTACACTATACAAGCTATTGTACAATCATTTTAATAAATTGCATGTAAAGCTGCAGTAGCCCTTCCCTTCCCAGATTAGTGAATACCAATATGATATATATCTGAAACTATAACTAAATATAAAAATATATTAGAAGTTTCATATTTTTAATATTAGATTTTCAGTTTTCTATTACACAAATAATTTGGCCACCTTGAATAGAAATCAGATTTCTTGTGGCTTAGTAAATATGTTATGTTTTGAGTTTACATAAAGTTGGTAAGGTGCACACAGAAAGGGCTACTACAGCTTCTGTTTTGTTTAAAATGACAATTCTCAACAGTGAAGAAATTCACAAGACTTGTGTTAAATTCTATGGCACACGTAGGGATGTGAAATTATACAAACATTGATAATCTGACATTCAGTTCTAAATCACAAAAATCAGTAGCTGAGCTTTCCTGTATTACCAGGAAAGATAGACCAATTGGTGACAGATGGGAATGTGAAAATGGGTATCTAGCCACTTTTGCCATACTGGAGATTAAGTTTTTGGGTAAAGTTTAATGAGAGAAAATTACTTGGTCTGATTAAAAATCTCTTAGCTGTGTTACAACTGTTATCTGGAATTATAACTTTTAAGAAGTTATTCAAACTACTACAAAAGGTCCTGAAAGAGAATTAGATTATCAATTTTCTTGCCACCTAACCATTGCAGAGATAGGGCATAAGGTACAAAGAGGGCCTCTTGGTAGTTATTACTTTTTAAAATTAGTCTTTTGCAGCCATCATCCACAGTTTACCCAGTAGGTCACTGGACTTAGGTGCTCTATACCAGTTAGGACGGTTAATTTTCACAACCTATATAGTTCTCCACTGAAGCAGATATATACAAAATATGAGCTTTTTTTGACAAGAATACTGGAGATTTGAGTCAATTTTTGTGGTCTTCTGATAGCTAAGTGCCATCAGGTTAGAAGCACCAACCCATTTTCACACAGAAGATTAATGTTTAGAGTTTATTTAGGAAAGCTATGAACTAGCTGCCCATCTTAAACAGCTGTACAATAACTTGAATACAAAATTTATGTAAGAAAAAAATGAGCAAGCGTAGTTTACTGAATATAAAGGAAATTGTTAAAACTAGACAGTAATAGCTATAAAAGGCACAACTTCCCTTTTCTGATATACACTTGTAAACTTTTTTCAGGTTTCCATGCATAAATCAAAAATGCTATCCTAACTATACATGGGGAAATACATCAACAAAAAGTCTAGAAATTTATCCAGCCAACTGAAAAGTATGAGCATGAAGTTCATCACAGGGACTTTGGGCACTGGTGGTTTAGGTGCCATCCTTTTCTGACAGTAGAGATTGCCCTTACATTATTGTTTCTAATTTCTGGGATATACCACCTGGTAAGTTTGACTGTCTACTTTCCCATCACTTAAAAAGTGATGACTCAACTGCTTCTGTTGCCAAGTCTTGGCCCTCTATAAACCACATGTAGTGCGTATTTATAAGGAAAAAAAGAAAACCGACAAAAACAAAAAAACAAAAACGAAAAAAACAACAAAACATCTACAGGACAGATTGGTAATTTGTACAAGAAAAGCTATAAATTCAACTTTCTTTAAGGCAACCTTTCTTAGTAAGGCAGTCACTTTTGATGAAAGAGAAGTTTTTTGATATTTCCATTTGAATATTTTGGTATCTGATTGGTGATGATTTCAGCTAACATCTCTGGGAATTCAATACTCATGGTCTTATCCAAAAATGTTTGGAAGCAATAGTTCAGGAGATTTTCAACCACCTGAAAGAAAAGAATGATTAGGCTTTAAAAGTGAACATTTCACACTCACTGGTCTTTTTTTATTTTTTAATATCTGACCCGAAGTATATGAATCTCTACTGGAATTCTACAGGTGAAAAGAAGTTTAGTGAAGTAAAATAAATATTTAAGTACTAAAGGCTTTTTAAATTCCTTAAATTATATGTAGAATTATATGGAATTAAGTATTTTATGATGAACTGCAGTATCATAAATATATAGAAGTCATATTTTCCTAATTTAATAGCTCATTCATATAAAAACAGAATTTCACCTTTTAAAACAGTGCTGTTAAAAGTCTGTTACAGCATGGTGATATTTTTAATACAAGATTAAAATAACATTTCATAATTGGACTTAGGTAAAAAGTATGCAAAATCAAAGTTCACAAATTGAACTCAAAACATCACCAAAATCTACAAACTGGGGTTGAAGTGGATTAATGTGTAAAACTATATACATTAATCAAACATACTTATGTTCCACAGAATTATTGTTATAGTTGACTTTATTGTTTGATACTTACTTCATGCATGGAGTCCAAAAGTTTTGTCAGTTGATAAAACCTTTGCCAGTTCTGACTGGAGTTTCCTTCCCTTTTGACAATGGCTTTTCCTAGCTCTTTGATGTAGGTCATTCTGATTTCATCAAACAGTTCTTGGCTCTTCAAACCTTCTTTAGGAACTAAAAAGTTAAGATGCAGTTAATTCAAGAATTTCATTGATATAACTTTTCATATACCAAACTGGACATTTAACATCGTGGTTTGCATTTTCTAAATGCATTCTAAAATGGATGCGTTTTCCAAGGATTATGAGACTATAATCAAGGTAGAATATATGATTAGAGAATTGGAGGTCTTAACCTTGGGTTTCTAACTTACAAAATGGGGGTCATCAAATATTGTTTTGATGACAAAATAATACAGTGACCAGTTAACTTTGGCTGTCCTGCACAAAATTCTGGTTTTGCAATAGATGGCTTCAATAATGGTTATTCTTTAACTGATTGAGTATTCCACCAGTTATATCTTAGAACATCTGCAATATTACCAGTTAATTAGAACTTAAAAATTAGATTATATTTTTCAGTGTCTAAACATTCTGAGTTGATAAAAAAGAAAATGATTTTTATTGTAGCCTATAGATAAGTCTTAGTAGGGAGCAAGTTATCTGCCTTTCTTTATGTACTTAAAACATGGAATCTGGATTGTAAAATTGGAATAAAATAATTTGTAGTACATTAATCCTCAAAAATTAGTGCTAGTAAGAAGGACAATAAACAGAGGACCAGTCATGGTCACAACTCACACAAAGATGTTTATAAATTGTTTTATTTTTCAACTTATGTGCTCCTAGGATCACTGGTTCTGTGTTAACAATTGCTAGGGAGAAATATAGGATTCGGTGGCAGAAATTTAAGAAAAGCTGAATGTTTAATATAAAGGAAGATTTCTGAATTTTAGGAATTCTTGGAAATATTATGTACTCTTCATACTTCTGTTTAAGTATTGTGCTGTCAGTGATTGTGGTCATGCCATAAGGGCAGAGCTGAATAGCTGTGACAGACTGCAAAGCTGAAAATGTTTACCAACTTGCCCTTTAAAGTTTGACATCTCTTGCACTATACATAGAGTATATTCTTTCACTTCAGCCTTTATGTTTATTTACATATTGCTGTAAATATCATAAAGTTGGATTATTTTAAAAATTCAGCCTTTCAGTTAAGCTTGAAGCATTTAGTCCATTTCTACAAATAATGAAATTATTGATACATTTAAATTTATTTGCACTACCTTAGATGTGCCTTTTTTCTCCTATCTTTCATTCTTTTGTTTTTTGTTACCCCATGCCTCTTTTGCCCATAATGGTTTGGTAATCTGCATATTCTAGTTGTCCTCCTTGAAATTTAAACACTCATTTCTTAACTTATCAAATTACTCTTTGAGCTTATATGAAGTTATTGTGTATTTTAGTTCCATTTTAACCCCTAAAGATATGACATTAGTTATTTTATTTAAAAATAAATAAATGTTCTGAAAAATAATTTAAAAAAAGAACACTGATGTATTTAGACCATTTAAATTTAAAGTGATAATATAGCTGGATTAACATCTATGATGTTGGTAACTGTTCTAGTCATAATACTTTTCTTTTTTTGTTGTTTTCCTTTTTATCTTGTCTTTTTTTCTACCTTGTTTTCACTGAGCATTTCGTGCTTTCATTTACTCTTCTCTCTTAGCATATCAACTATTACTCCTTTTGTTTTTAGTGGTTTCCCTAGAGTTTGCAGTATGTATTTACAATAAACTTATGTCCCTTTTTTCAATCTATACCACTTTATAGATTGTAATACAGGTACATCTTTTTGGGGGTGGGGAGTACCGGGATTGCATTCAGGAGCACTTGACCAGAGCTACATTCCTCAGCCCTATTTTGTATTTTATTTAGAGATAGAATCTTGCTGAGTTGCTTAGCACCACCCTGTTGCTTAGGCTGGCTTTGAATTTGTGATCCTCCTGTCTCAGCCTCCTGAGCTGCTGAGATTACAGGTATGTTCCACCACGCCCGGTGCAATGCAGGTACCTCTTAACAGAGGGTTCCCAATTCTCTTTCCTAATCCACATAACTCTGCTGTTGTTCATTTCACTTATCCATCTGCTTCAGTCATCCAGTACATTTACTTTGAAGTTACCAACTAAGAAAAAAAATGTTATTTTACCTTCATTTATTCTTTGTCTCATGCTCTTCCTTCCCTATGTAAATCCATGTTCCTGACATTTTTCCTTTCTTCTTAGGAACGGCTTTTGACACTTTATGTAAAATAGGTGAATAATTCCTTTGATTTTTGTCTGAGAAAGTCTTTATTTCTTATTTGCTTCTGATGGTTAATTTTGCTGGATACCTTATACTAGGTTGGGAGGTTTTTTGTGTTTTAAAGCCCTTTAATTATTTTACTTAACTCTCTTTTTGCTTGTAGGCTTTCTGATGAGAAGTCTGATTTAAGTCATAAATAAGCTGATTTTTTTTTTCTGTTATTTTTCTGCAGTTTCAGTGTAGAATATATTAAGGCGTAAATGTGTTGCTTTTTATTTTGCTTGGTGTTCTCTGCATTTCCTGGATATATTTTGGCTTCTGTCCTTAATTTTGTGTTAATCTGAGTAGGAGCTGACCTGTATTTACTGTTTGTTGTAGGTGCTAGCATTTCAGTTCCCTTGTCTTACACCCCGCCCCAGCTCCCTGAAACTTCTTTTTAACTTCTTAAATAGCTTGTCCTGAAACTCTCAGTTTCAATCCACTGTTATACTGAAGCCCTGTTGATATGGTGGTTATAAGATGTTGAGGAGGGGAAAGGTTTAAAAATACTTAAAATTAAATCTCACTCTCTTCTGCAACTAGGCTTGAATGCCTGGGCTGTACCTTTCTAAAATGTTTCTTAACCTTTTTCCACCCCCCTCCCCTCCTACAAGAGAAAGGAAGGCTAGAAGGGACTGGAATCCTTCATTTGCCTTTTTCTTCAGGCCCTGATAAAGTTGTTTTCTCAAAGGGTAGGCCTTGGTTATGGAGAACACTCTCTAGATATTTCCAGATGTTTACTTTTCCTCTTCCTACTAACAAAAAAAAAAGGAAATTTTCTCTCATTTTAACCATGAAGAACTGGTAGAGTTTCTGAAAATAAAACCCAAGTGTTGGGAAATTCCGTAAGACTAGATTCCCAGGAGCTTTGAACTCTCAATTTAGTCCTCATTCAGCCTCTAGCAGTTCATCAAAATTACTGTAGTCTTCCTATCATTTTGCTAGCTCTAGTGGCTCTGTTCCTAGTAAACTGACCTTGGTTAAGAGCTGAGTTTCTAAATTTGCCTGTTTCTCCAGATCTGAGGTGGTGGTTTGCCCTGTGACCTCAATTCTCTGGACCCACCCACATCCATCTATCCATCTATCTATACATGGACTTTCAGGATGTATGTTATAACTTTGTTGCAGTTTTCTTGTATATGTAATACAAACATGTACACTTTAAAAAGTTGTATTTTGGATGATGTCTTTAGCTATATATGTTGTTCAAGAGTCTAATCTGCTTTTCGACCCACCTTTTGCTTTGACAGTTTCACTTATATTTCCAATCATTGTCTTTAAATGTATTAAATGTACTAATTTACAAGGTTCTAAAAATATCCTTAAAGAGAATGCTTCAGAGTAAACTTTACCTTTTGAATTTCTATCTTTACTTAGTTCTTAAGCCCAGCATTTTAGTGGAAAATTAGAATACTAGAATTAGGTACCTATCAGAATAAAAGTCTATATTATATGGTAAAGGGACCTACGATATACATAAAAAAATATCAAAAAGTTCAGTGAGTTTGATATGTATAAAATTTAGACCATTACTTTTTAAAATTGCTAGTATCCAGACATTGAACTATACCTTGTATCTACCAAAATCATGCTCAGAACTTTATGTAACTGTTCACTCAAGTTGTTTCTTTAGCAAGTATACTGTTAATTGCTAGAGAAGGTTACCTTTATCTTGTAGGTTTTTTTTTTTTTTTAAACACGAGGTTATGGAACATCTTCTTCCTTGGTTGAAATATTAATGTTCCTTGCAAAGATACTATGAAAGAATTTAGACTGTGTGCTTTGGAAATGGTTAGATATCATGTGCAACATCCATATCTTAAAGTTTTTTTTGGCAACTATGAGTTACCATTAATAGTAATTACATATTTGCTCATTGGTATATTAAAAAAGGTATTCAGCCATTACCTTGATGTTTTATAAACATTAACCTCATATGTGATTTTTAATGAAATGGCCTAAAGTTTACAATTCTAACTGGTTCAAAGACCTCCTTTTTAAAAAAGGCTTAAGAGTTGTTTTAAGTTCATAGAAAAATTAGGTACAGAGATTTCCCATATATTCCCTGTTCTCCCCACTATCACCATCCTCTTATGAGAGGGGTATATTTGTCATGTAGTTAATGAACCTACATTAGCATATCATCACCCACAGTTTACATTTGGGTTCACTCTGGGTGTTGGGTGTTTTGTGGATTTGTGGCTTTATATTTTGTATAATGACATGTATCCATCACTATAGTATCATATAGAGAATTTTCATTGCCTTGGAAATCTTGAGTTCTTCCTGTTCATCCCTACCTCCCTCCTAACTCCTGGTTTTAATTTTTTCATAGTTTTACTTTTTACAGAATGTCACATAGTTGGAATCATACAGTATGTAGCCTTTTTACATTTGCTTTTTTTAACTTAGTAATGCACATTTCAGGTTCCTCTGTCTTTTTAAGTGCTGAATAATGTTTCCAGTGACTGGATGTACCAGTTTTTTCATTCACCTAATGAAGGACATCTTAGTCACTTGCAAGTTTTTGCAATTAGTAATAAAGTTGTATTAAACATCCATGTGGTTGTTTTTGTGTGAACATAAGTTTTCAACTCCTTTGGGTAAATACTGAGGGTTGTAATTGCTAGATCATGTGGTAAGAGTTTAGTTTTGTAAGACATCACCAACTGTCTTCCAAAATGGCTATACTATTTTGCATTCCCACTAGCAACGAATGACAGTTCTTGTTGTTCCATATTCTCTTCACCATTTGTATCTTATTGTTATTTTAATTTAATTTCCTTGAAGATAAATAATGGGTAGCAGATATTTTCATATGCTATTTGCCATATTTGTTTTCTTTATTATATCTTAATTAGATTAAGACCTTTTAGTATCTATCATATATCTTCTTTAGTGAGGTGCCTGTTAAGGTCCTTGGCCCATTTTTTGAATTCTTTGTATATTTTGGATACTGGTTCTTTATCTTAGATGTAGCTAGACCTTCCTTTTATTACTTATTGAAAATTGCCACTTAAAGTACTAATAGACAAAATGATTTTTATTTTTTAAAGTTTTCTGGATTTATTAAATATCTTTGCTAGTTCAAAGTAATAAGTTTAAATGTCAGCATCCTTATCAAACTTTTAAGTTTTTTTAAAAAATAAAGTCTAGATGCTATTTTCAAAGATAGAGTAGTTCTGTCCAGCAATCCTGTTCCAGTCTGCAGTAACATCTTTTCTAGGATGTATCTTTTTCTTCTATAAATTTATATACTTGTTAATATTCATTTTGTATTTACAAATAACAGTGCAATAGAGAAATGAAAGCATTGTTGGCTTTCTTTCTCCATGTCCCATATACTGATGTTATCTAAGGTCAAAGGAAGGAAGAAAGCAGTCTGCAGAAATTCTGATCAACAGTGATCCCTGTGCAGCTTATATAACTATTTATTTTGTACCTATTCTGTCTTAACAGTCTTGGTATCACTGAATATCCCTTAAGAATTTTTACATTTATGAAAACCATCTATGTAGCAGAACATAATATAGCTATTAGCAATTCATTAAAAACCTTTGTTTCTAGATTTTCATGTTTCATGCTTTTGACATATTTAGAAGTAAATTTTAGAAGTGTATATATTCTACCAACCTGTAGAGAGAAGCAGTAAGGTTTTCATACAGAGATACTCTTCATAAGATACCTGAAGCCTTTGTAACTCAGAGGAAACATATAGCATATGTTTACATTGGTCATACATGCAGGGCAGAGTCATTCTCTCTCTGTGAGAAACAAATACGAGTGTTTGAGTGTTAGAAAGAAATAGTGCTAGTTCCAAAACAGTACTATTTAATTTGTTTTACAAAATTATAAACACATAAATGACAACATAACTATTGGCATTAGTGCTAATTCCTTAGGAAACCAGAACTTAAAAGCTGTTTCAGGTTCTAGAGTAAAGAGACTACTGAATAAATTAATTTTACATTGGAGACATTATTTTATCATGCTTTGTCATGTATTGCATTATTTACTTTAGAATTTATTAGCAGTTGCTCAGTTAAAATCAAGGATTAACACTTGAATATAGCCAGTTAGAAAACAGTTGTAGATCTTAAAAATCATAGGGTGTTTTTCACAGCATTACTTTCTAAAGACAGATGTGTGACATTGTTTATAGTTAGACAGAGACTAGACTTTCTGATACCACAAATCTTTTTTTTTAATACTTATTTATTTTTTTAGTTATCGGCAGACACAACATCTTAGTTGGTATGTGGTGCTGAGGATTGAACCTGGGCCGCACGCATGCCAGGCGAGCGCGCTACCGCTTGAGCCACATCCCCAGCCCACCACAAATCTTTTTAACTCACAGTATCAAATCAACTCTTGATTATGATTCTCAACAGTCACTATCACATCTATGATTTTCAAATAGATCTAAGGTTTCCTGACTTTTGAAATGATACTAAGAACATGAAGCTGTGCCTAGTTCATGACATTTAAACTACTTTAAGAAATTTTGTTTTTTACATTTCTATTAGAGAGTGATCTTGGGCTTAACAGAAAAAAAATAAGGTAATTATTTTTCTCTACTGAAGATATACTTTATTTCTTTGTATAATGAAATAAATTAGACATGAATTGTATGCTGCCAAAGTGATATTTCATGGTTCTTCAAATTTAAAGCTTCTTACCAATCCCCTAATAAAGCTATTTTCCTAAGAGCTATCTTTATTCCCTTTTACTTATTCATGGTTAGATTCCTCATATAACTGAGAATGTCAACAAAATTTTAGTAAAGGAAGTAGAAAAGGCATTCCTGTTGGCTGTGAAAAAAATGTACATATATACATACATATTTTTCACAACAATATGACCTAAGAACAACCATGAAAGACTTTTTGATAGCTATATATATAGGGTCAGAACTTGAATGCATCCTTTCTTACACTCTAAATCTGCCTGTTGGGAGACACCAGAGTTGTATGAAAATACATTGAAGAAAAGAGAGTGGGGCCTGTCTATCTAATACATGCAGCATAAGAACACAAGAATAGTAGCTGAACAGTGAGTAAAAATAATCCTTTAACAACTCGTTAAAAATCTCTGAAAAGTTCTCTTCCATATTCTACAATGAACATGAACACGAAACTAAAGTAAATTTCTTGGGAAGTAATTTCCACTTTATGTAAGGAATTGTATGGGTCTATGACTACTTAAATCCAAATTGGAATGCCCTAAAAATAAAAACTCTGAACTACATTACTTTAGTTTTACAAATGAAAGTGAAAATGTTGGTGTTTTATATAAATCTCTTCATGGTTTTAATTCCAATTAAATGACTTCAAACTGATTATTAGAAAGTGCCTGAAAACACTATTGGCATGATACTTTTAAAAACATGGATGGATTCTGAACTAAGTAACAATGTTCTGACTTTTCATAAAAGCTAAATATATTTACCAGTTAATTTAAAATTGGATCAAACAACTAATCTTCTTACACTGTGATGTGGTGGTTTGAATAATCCTCTTTTTGGCAAGAGTGTCAAGGTGACTTCTTTCTCTGATACACATACTGAGAGTATGTCTGTGAAGCTGTGGTAGAGCTACTAGCTGAGGACTAAGATATGGCCCTTCTTAGAATACAAAGCAATTAGTTGAATATAGCATATGTATTTCACATGCCTAATCATGCTGCTTCTTATTATAAAGCCTGGTTCTTCTCCTTTGTGTCTTAGCCTAATCTATCTAAAATGGACTTCTCTATAGTAAAATCTCTATCACAGTCAAATTCTGAACTTATTCTATGTATTTGATGGTTATCTTTGTCTCTTGCACTAACATAAATAACTGAAGACTAATCTTATTTTCTTGTTCTTTGCTGTAGTCACAAACTAGGTACCTTATTAGGAATATGAATATTTGTTGTTCCCCTCAAATCCATTCTGGCTGTTGTTTGGTCCTAGAATAAAACCTAAACTCTATTTTAAGACCTACAAGATTTTTGTCACTGTTCACTTCTCTAAACTCATACCTTATACTTAGTGTCCTCTCAGTTTCTCATGCCTGTCAAGCTTGTTTCAAGGTTCTTTGCATGGGCTTGAATGCCCTCTGCTCTAATATCTTCCCTGTCTCCTACCTTCTTCTCACACTATGGAATCATGGCTCTATGGAATAAATTTGGATATTTATTTGAATTCCCATATCAGAATGTTATTAGCAGGATTCTCATCTATTTTATTCACTATTATATCTACCATTCCGCTAATAGTGCCTGGAACTTGGTAAATACTCAAATACCATTGGATGAATCAGTGCTGGAAAATAAAGTATCACGAGTGGAGCAACAATACCAAGCTTAACTTAAAGAGTTTGGCTATAATTTTTGGCCTAGTTTCTATGCAGCTATCCTAGTAGCAGAGAAACCTGAAATCTCACTGTATATAATTTTCATTTATCTGTGAGGCATAAGGCCTTAGATTTACCTAGTAGTAGTATAAGGAAGAGGTGTCCTAGATCTAGGGTTACCCTATTATCTCTGGCTTCTAGCACTGTGCCTAAGAATCTCTTATTAAAATGATCTGAGGGCGGGGCTGGGGATGTGGCTCAAGCGGTAGTGCGCTCGCCTGGCATGCGTGCGGCCCGGGTTCGATCCTCAGCACCACATACAAACAAAGATGTTGTGCCCGCCGAAAACTAAAAAATAAATATTAAAAAAAATAAAAAAAAAAAAAATGATCTGAGGATCAGATCACCTAGTTTCTACTAAAACATTTAAAATAGATGCTTTTATTTCATTCCTATCTATTATTTTTGTACCTGGCAAACCCAACAGTGAATACTTATTATATTTTCATATACATATCTCTCTAAGCTGTCCTCCATGCTCTCAAGTCTCCTTTCTTCTTCTCTGTAAACATCTCATATTCATCCATGTTATGCAATGAAACTCCTTGCCACTCTGGACATATTCTTAATATGTCAGTTCTCAAACAACTAATGATGGATTTTCTCAAATAGAGCACAGTGGGACTAATTACTATACTAATGTGGTTTAAGATTTCATTAATTTGGGGGAGGAAGTCTTAATAGCACCCATAGTTCACAATAAAACTCTCATCTTTTTTCACATAAACTCCATTTTAATCTTATCAGACTGTGTGTGTGTGTGTGTGTGTGTGTGTGTAGGAACTCTTCATTTACATTCTGATAAAGGAGATAAACTACGGGCACAAAAAGTAGCAATACAAAGTAGAAAGTGAGACAGACGAGATGTGTAAGAGAGAGGTCATATTTGGTGATAAAACACCATGAGCTGATGGTATGTTTGAAATGTGTATTAGCTGATTGGAAACAGAATGTGTGAAAAACAATGGGAAAGAAAGTGAGGCCAAGTTCTCAAAAACTTGAAACCATATAGAGTATGCACTGGATTATCAGTAAGGTGGTATTGAAAACGTCTGTATATTGGAATATATATGATGTGATCAGAACTGTGCTTAAGGAAGAAAACAGTCAACACAATGTAGGATACATTGCAGTAGGGAAACTAATGAGGAAAAAACAGCAGTTAAGTAAAGGGGAATATATATCTGAAGTATTTCACAAATACAGACCCACAGGATAAGAAAATAGTTGATTAAAAAATCTTAAGGGGGCTGGGGATGTGGCTCAAGTGGTAGCGCGCTCGCCTGGCATGCGTGCGGCCCGGGTTCGATCCTCAGCACCACATACAAACAAAGATGTTGTGTCCGCCGAAAACTGAGAAATAAATATTAAAAATTTAAAAAAAAAAAAAAATCTTAAGGCTTGACTGGTCCTCCCTTAGTAAACACCTAAGACAAAAACCCAGTAACTTGTTCCTGTTTTCTTTTAAGCCATAGTCATTGAGTGAGTCTTGCTGTCCAAAGAGACCTCTTGTGTCTGGGTCCATACCTCACATCCTTCAGCCAGAGATGTCCTCACCTTTTAGTTGTCCCCTACTAAATTCACATGAGTTTCCCCATGTTTCTTTTCTTCTCTGGAGTAGGGATATTTAATAAAGCAATACAGAAATAATGCCACAGGCACGTTTTTTGCTACTTTATGCTTGATGTGCTGCAGGCATTGATAAACAACTCTACTTCAAGTTTTCCCAGTTCCTAGATACCTGGTAGGATTGATTCTCTCCTGAATTATTACAATAGCAGTTCATAGGAAAATATCATCTGGTTAAAAATAGACTATGAATGAATACAGGGGAAATGACTCATATACAACTTACTCATTAATAATCAGATCAGGAGCAAAACATAGCAAGCTTGCACTTGATTGTCTGTATGATCTCCACCCCAGGGCAAATGCCATGAGAAACATCCATGAGTACTGCAGGAGGGTCATTTGGTCATCCAGGTGTAAGTTCCTGAATCCTGGATTAAGAGAAATAAAGATATTAGGCAACAGTCTAGTTGCCAAAAAAAAGATCATGTCTCCAGGAACTGCCTAAGAGCAATTAAGTCAATTAGCTTTGTTTAGGTCAGACCCTTAACAGATAAATCATATGAAAGCTAAGTGTATATAGCTAGCTTTTATCATCATTAAAATCCAAGCCCTGAGAACTAACTTTCTTTCTTTCTTTTTTTTTTTTTGTACAGGGGCACTTAACCACTGAGCCACATCCCCAGCCCTTTTTTGTATTTTATTTAGAGAAATGGTCTCATGGAGTTGCTTAGGTTGACTTTGAACTCGTAATCCTCCTGCCTCAACCTCCCAAATGGTTAGGATTACAGGCATGTGCCACTGCACCTGGCCCTAGAACTTTTTAATGGCATTTTATGTAAGAAAACTTCGAAGTAGCTCATTTATGTCACGTTTTACATATTTTAAATAACATGAATTAAACTATGAAACAGAAAGCTAAAGAGTCCTGGCATCAAATATTTATCAATGGATTTAATTAAAATTTTTTTCCAATTTTCACATTTCTTTCTCCCTTGATATAACAGGGATGATAGGAGGTTAGGTTAGTCATCTTTCTTCTATTGTGTGACCAACATATGGTCAATTCCTCTCTATCTGTACAGTCAGGGTTGACACTAACATTGACTTCTTCTGTTCCATGCAAAGTTCTAATAGGGAAAAATTTTTTTAAAGGGAAACTTTTAAAATTATCTTAAACATTAGATGAAGATTTATATCCAATCAGTTAATTTCATTTAGTGAAGTTAAAATCATTTTGTTTTGGTACATTCTGACAAAGTCAACACATCTGATAATTACAAACCTTACAAATAACCTGAAGAGAAATAAATGGAATTCTTAGAAAGTGTAAAAAGAATTCTGAGTAAGTCCTCTAGCTCTAGTTCTGATATTATACCATCCTATCTAAAATTGTGCTCTGGGTTAAGATCTGAAAAGCTGGAAACAGTATGAATGTTTTATTGTGGATACCCTACTTGCTCATCTGCTTTTTAGTCCTTAGAACTGAGTAGGAGCAAGATATGCCATGAGATCAAGGAGGAAGGACAAGAAAGAGCCAGAGTGGTTTTGTTCAAGAAAGTAAAGATTTATACTGTAGTTCTGTCATTCTTTGCACCTTACCTGGTATTGCCTTTGCCCACTTCACTGCTGCAATCACTTGGCGCCCACCTAACATGTTGAGTGTGGTCATGATCCTCCAAGTCGAATCTGGAATAGAGCTATCATATCCTGCATATAATACCTCAGGTTCAATGACTTCCAGCAATGACACCAGGGTAGGTGTGAGTTGTGGTAATGTTGCAGGAACTATTGTTTTGTTAGCAGGATTTTCAGAAGGGTCTTGTGAGACTCCTGTAGTGGCTTGCTGAATTCCTTTTATTTTTTTCTTTGTTTTTCGAGCTGTGCGTATTGAACAAAAAATGAATTATAGGGAGATATGGGCTGCAAAGGTTATTTAGAGGTATCTTCAATTTCTGAAACTATTAAGACTGAAAGAGGAGAAATAATTTATTCAGCATTTATGAAAAAATGACATAGGAGAAAAATTATTTTTTTCCTGGAAGGATCCAGTTACCCACCCATTCCCATACCAATTTTCCCTATAAGTAAGCTAGTAACATTTTGTATAACTGTAATGAATAAATCTTATAACATTGCTAAAACAACCTAAACAAACCACTTCGGTAGATTTTTCCGTAAATTATCTCATTTTCAAAGTTCATATAAATTATACAAGGAAAATTACTTTTATAATCAATTGAAAGAATGAACTAAATTTGTGGAAGGACCTAAGACACTGTATTTTAGGATTAACCAAAATTATGACAGTATATTTAACAAAGCCAGCTACATTGTTGTATATTTGTAGACAGATATTTAATCTAACAATAGACTTTTTCCATTTACATGATAGATACTACTTAAGACTAAAACACATAGGGAAATTAAAAGAAAATAAGGAATATTTATACTGATAACTCTATAAATATAAACCATCCATATCACATATATTGTTTGAAAAAGTCTAATCAAATAACAAGCATGGATTCTATAGATATTTTTAGTAAACTTATTCATACTCCTGAAGTTACTTTAATAAGATAACTAAATAAGAATTACATTCTCTTATAAAATTATGAGATAGTACTGAGGGCTCCAAGGAAGGGCAAATAATGTAATTTATAGGAAAGAGGAAATGTAACTTGCCTCAGTTGTCAGGATGCAAAATATTTTGCAAAGTGAAAAAAATAAATGCAAATTAAAATAATTATTAGGTCCTCTGTCCTTAAAATGACCAAACACATGTTTTTTTTTTTTCTGCTTTTATTTGCATGCCAAACACATGGTTTATGGAAGACAAGATACTGTGCTAGGAACTGTATCTTAATGTCCAATGTTAGAAAAGGAAAAAAAAAAGTCTGTTGTGTACAATGAACAATGTTATGTGGACGCTGAGAGAGTTAAGAATTTTTAGTTAACATATCAAAACAGAGAAGCAGGATCATTCTATTCTAATTTAGTTTGCCAGGCTCTTGGAGGTGCTGTGTGGTATAATAATAAAGAGTACAAATATGAAACCAGAATGTTGGACTTAAATCCTGGTTCTGCCATTTTGTAGCTGGGTATTCTGTACAAGTTACTCCCTAGTCTTTATTATCCTCATTTTGCAGGAGAGGAAACTATTAGCCCCTACACCTCACAAACCTTACAAATTTGTAGTGAGAACTAATTCAGTAAAAATATGTAAAATATGTTCCTAGGTTCCATAAGAGACACCTTATTACCTCAATTTGTAGGAGAATGTTTTTAATTCTTTTAGAGAGAGAGAGAGAGAGAATTTTTTAATATTTATTTTTTAGTTTTCAGTGGACACAATATCTTTATTTTTATGTGGTGCTGAGGATAGAACCCAGCGCCCTGTGCATGCAAGGCAAGCGTGTTACTGCTTGAGCCACATCCCCAGCCCCTGTTTTTAATTCTTTACATTCAGATAGTATAACTCTATAAAGGAATGATGCAAATTTTAAAAAAGAAGAGCTCCTGTATGTAAGAAAACCCTTTAAATAACCAAAAGCATTTCACAGAAACCTAGATCCAAAACTATAGAATGTAATTTGTTGACGATGTTTGAGAGAATATGGATGTCCCAAATCAATATGCTGAAATAATCCTGGTAAATGTCTCAATTAACCATAACTTCAAGTAGTCTAGGATGCATATTTCTGCCCTCTACATCAGAACAAAGAAGAAAGGATAATGACAAACTGAAGGATTTTTAAAAATCATTTTCTATGATTCAGAATATAATTGGTTTAATTTCTGACTACTTATCTATAGTCCTAAGTGAGAACTTATGTTTTTGAATAAAGCTCAAAAAGTTCTAGGGACCTACGTTATGTTGAATTGACTAAAGCAAGAAGTAATACTAATACATTTTCAAGATATCTTCAGCAAAGAGTTAATTGAATAATTTAGTTAAGCAATCACTAATTTTCAGGAATTTCATTAATGAAAGTTTATCCAAGCTTCTGACCCTTTGGAACATATAGTAGAGCAGCAGTTAACAATATATAATCTCTATATAAAAATGTTGTGAGTCTGTGATAAGGCTACTTCCTCTTTAATAAAGGTAAAGAAATCTTAATACTTAAATATTAGGTTAAAAAAAATCTTATAATGCCATAAGCCTATTTTCTGTAAGTTCCTTTTGACTGTTTATATAAAAAATAAATCCATACTTTGGAACGATTACAATCTTAAAATGAAATGTGCACAAGACATTTAGGATCGCCATTTTAAAAACTTACGTATATTTAAATGCCAGAAACTTCAAGCAGTGAAGAAGTTTGTCTTAAAATAAATCTTGAGATTTACTTGGTATGGGGCAACAGTATCAAATATGCCACTTGAAATAGTACTATGTTACATTTATGGAGAGAACTGGGCTGAGAGAGAGCTAAGTGCTTATGTCAAGTTACTCTGGGGCGTATCATTAAAATTGCTTGGCTGAAGGAGGCACTCTGGTGAACAAGAGACTATTTCTAAAGACTGAAAACGTGTGAAATACCTGACTTGATCTATTTTGTTCTTAAGTATTATAGTCTGCCAAACATTACTGACATACACATGTACTTACCTCAATAGAAGATTTGTGTATATTGGGGTTACTTGAAAACAAAAATGAGGCTTTCCCACTAAAATCACACATGGATAAACCCTGGTAACATTTATGTTTTTTTTAAGTTTTTCTTTCATTTTGTCTACAAATAGAATCAGAATACCAACCACATGTGCCAGCTAACATCTAGAATGTTATAAAATGACCAACTAGAACTTTGTTTTACCATGTATTACATAAAAATGGATATAAGGTTTATCCTAGACATGAGGTTCCCCTTTGAGTAGAGGAAGGCACATGAAAGAAGTTGACAAAGGTAAATTTCTCTCCACTCAGATCTTACATTAACCATTTATAAAATCATACTATTGGTTGGTTGCTAATGTAGTATTGAGAAAATGCTGCTCAGATTAAATTATATGCTTAAATTTTATTCATTCAAGAAAAAAAATTCTGCCAGTTTTTCAACAACAGACTGACTGAAAATGGCTGTAATGGTATTTTTATGATAGTCACTGTCTTGGTTGTCTTCTTGTGAGGTTAAGAGCAAAAGACACTATAAAATTATTATTTAGCTGTTTGTAAAAGGAAGGAGCAATAGGACAAATGTGACACCTCCTATTATATTCTTATAGTTAGTATATCTTATTTCTTTTGAATAAAGAATTTCCTTATACTCAGGATATGGGAGAAATTCCTGAGGGAAGCATTATATGCTTAAAACTCGAGATATCTAAACTTGACATGCATTCAAGAGAGTACCTAAAAATGTTACTGAGTAAGCAACCGTTGTTCTCATGTTAGTGATATGATAGAAATGATAGAATTTTATTTGGGTTTGTCCTTTAAGCTTTTATTTTTTTTTTTTTTTTTTTTTTTTTTTTTTTTAAGGGTTCTTAAAATGTATTTATTTATTCTAATTTGTTATACATGACAGCAGAATGCATTTCAATTCACAGTACACATACAAAACACAATTTTTCATATCTGGTTGTACACAAAGTAGAGTCACACCATTCGTGTCTTCATACATGTACTTAGGTTAATGATGTCCATCTCATTCCTTACCACAATATTCTTTTTTTTTTTTTTTCTTTTTTTTTTTTTTTTTTTTTTAATTTTTTAATTTTTTATTGTGGGTTGTTCAAAACATTACAAATTTCTTGACATATCATATTCCACACTTTGATTCTAGTGGGTTATGAACTCCCACCTTCACCCCATACACAGATTGCAGATTCACATCAGTTACACATCCATTGATTTACAAATTGCCATACTAGTGTCTGTTGTGCTCCGCTGCCTTTCCCATCATCCACCCTCCCCCCTCCCCACCTCTCCCCTCCCCTCCCCTCCCCTCCTCTCTCTCTACCCCCTCCACTGTATAACCCTGAGGGTCTCCTTCCATTACCGTGCAATTTACCTTCTCTCTCCCTTTCCCTCCCACCTCTCATCCCTGTTAAATGTTAATCTTCTTCTCCTGTTCTTCGTCCCTACTCTGTTCTTAGTTACTTTCCTTATATCAAAGAAGACATTTGGCATTTGTTTTTTAGGGATTGGCTAGCTTCACTTAGCATAATCTGCTCTAATGCCATCCATTTCCCTGTAAATTCTATGATTTTGTCATTTTTTAATGCAGAGTAATACTCCATTGTGTATAAATGCCACATTTTTTTTATCCATTCGTCTATTGAAGGGCATCTAGGTTGGTTCCACAGTCTTGCTATTGTGAACTGTGCTGCTATGAACATCGATGTAGCAGTGTCCCTGTAGCATGCTCTTTTTAGGTCTTTAGGGAATAGACCAAGAAGGGGAATAGCTGGGTCAAATGGTGGCTCCATTCCCAGCTTTCCAAGAAATCTCCATACTGCTTTCCAAATTGGCTGCACCAATCTGCAGTCCCACCAGCAATGTACAAGTGTACCCTTTTCCCCACATCCTCGCCAGCACTTGTTGTTGTTTGACTTCCTAATGGCTGCCAATCTTACTGGAGTGAGATGGTATCTTAGGGTGGTTTTGATTTGCATTTCTCTGACAGCTAGAGATGTTGAGCATTTTTTCATGTACTTGTTGATTGACTGTATGTCCTCCTCTGTGAAGTGTCTGTTCAGGTCCTTGGCCCATTTGTTGATTGGGTTGTTTGTTCTCTTATTGTCTAATTTTTTGAGTTCTTTGTATACTCTGGATATTAGGGCTCTATCTGAAGTGTGAGGAGTAAAGATTTGTTCCCAGGATGTAGGCTCCCTATTTACCTCTCTTATTGTTTCTTTTGCTGAGAAAAAACTTCTTAGTTTGAGTAAGTCCCATTTGTTGATTCTAGTTATTAACTTTTGTGCTATGGGTGTCCTATTGAGGAATTTGGAGCCCGACCCCACCGACTGTAGATCGTAGCCAACTTTTTCTTCTATCAGACGGCGCGTCTCTGATTTGATATCAAGTTCCTTGATCCATTTTGAATTCACTTTTGTGCATGGCGAGAGAAAGGGATTCAGTTTCATTTTGTTGCATATGGATTTCCAGTTTTCCCAGCACCATTTGTTGAAGATGCTATCCTTCCTCCATTGCATGCTTTTAGCCCCTTTATCAAATATAAGATAGTTGTAGTTTTGTGGATTGGTTTCTGTGTCCTCTATTCTGTACCATTGGTCCACACGCCTGTTTTGGTACCAGTACCATGCTGTTTTTGTTACTATTGCTCTGTAGTATAGTTTGAAGTCTGGTATCGCTATACCGCCTGATTCACACTTCTTGCTTAGCATTGTTTTTGCTATTCTGGGTCTTTTATTTTTCCATATGAATTTCATGATTGCTTTCTCTATTTCTACAAGAAATGCCATTGGGATTTTGATTGGCATTGCATTAAACCTATAGAGAACTTTTGGTAATATCGCCATTTTGATGATGTTAGTTCTGCCTATCCATGAACAGGGTATATTTTTCCATCTTCTAAGATCTTCTTCTATTTCTCTCTTTAGGGTTCTGTAGTTTTCATTGTATAAGTCTTTCACCTCTTTTGTTAGGTTGATTCCCAAGTATTTTATTTTTTTTGAAGATATTTTGAATGGAGTGGTTGTCCTCATTTCCATTTCAGAGGATTTGTCGCTGATATACAGGAATGCCTTTGATTTATGCGTGTTGATTTTAAATCCTGCCACTTTGCTGAATTCATTTATTAGCTCTAATAGTTTCTTTGTAGAGCCTTTTGGGTCTGCTAGATATAGAATCATATCATCTGCAAATAGTGATAATTTAATTTCTTCTTTTCCTATTTTTATGCCTTTAATTTCTTTCGTCTGTCTAATTGCTCTGGCCAGTGTTTCGAGAACTATGTTGAAGAGAAGTGGAGAGAGAGGGCATCCCTGTCTTGTTCCAGATTTTAGAGGGAATGCCTTCAGTTTTTCTCCATTCAGAATAATGCTAGCCTGAGGCTTAGCATAGATTGCTTTTACAATATTGAGGTATGTTCCTGTTATCCCTAGTTTTTCTAGAGTTTTGAACATAAAGGGATGCTGTACTTTGTCAAATGCTTTTTCCGCATCTATCGAGATGATCATATGGTTCTTATTTTTAAGTCTATTGATGTGGTGAATAACATTTATTGATTTCCGTATATTGAACCAGCCTTGCATCCCAGGGATGAATCCTACTTGATCATGGTGTACAATTTTTTTTATATGTTTTTGTATCCGATTCGCCAGAATTTTATTGAGGATTTTTGCATCTAGGTTCATTAGAGATATTGGTCTGTAGTTTTCTTTCTTTGAAGTGTCTTTGTCTGGTTTAGGTATCAGGGTGATGTTGGCCTCATAGAATGAATTTGGAAGTTCTCCCTCCTTTTCTATTTCCTGAAGTAGCTTGAAAAGTATTGGTATTAGTTCTTCTTTAAAGGTTTTGTAAAATTCTGCTGTATACCCATCGGGACCTGGGCTTTTCTTAGTTGGTAGTCTTTTGATGGTTTCTTCTATCTCCTCAATTGATATTGGTCTGTTTAGGTTTTCTATATCCTCCTGACTCAATCTGGGCAGATCATATGACTTAAGAAATTTATCTATGCCTTCACTATCTTCTAATTTATTGGAGTATAAGGATTCAAAATAGTTTTTGATTATCTTCTGTATTTCTGAAGTGTCTGTTGTGATATTGCCTTTTTCATCCCGTATGCTAGTAATTTGAGTTCTCTCTCTTCTTCTCTTCACTAGCATCGCTAAGGGTCTGTCGATTTTGTTTATTTTTTCAAAGAACCAACTTTTAGTTTTGTCAATTTTTTCAATTGTTTCTTTTGTTTCGATTTCATTAATTTCAGCTCTGATTTTAATTATTTCTTGCCTTCTACTTCTTTTGCTGTTGTTTTGCTCTTCTTTTTCAAGGATTTTGAGATGAAGTATGAGATCATTTATTTGTTGGTTTTTTCTTTTTTTAAGGAATGAACTCCAAGCAATGAATTTTCCTCTTAGAACTGCTTTCAATGTGTCCCATAGATTCCGATATGTTGTGTCTGTGTTTTCATTTATCTCTAAGAATTTTTTAATTTCCTCCTTGATGTCTTCTATAACCCATTGATCATTCAGTAACCTATTGTTCATTCTCCAATTGATGTATGCTTTTTCCTTCCTTCTTTTATTGTTGATTTTCAGTTTCATTCCATTATGATCAGATAAGATGCATGGTAATATCTCTACTCCTTTATATTGTCTAAGAGTTGCCCTGTGACATAATATATGATCTATTTTTGAGAAGGATCCATGTGCTGCTGAGAAAAAAGTGTAACTGCTTGATGTTGGGTGGTATACTCTATATATGTCAATTAGGTCTAGGTTATTAATAGTGTTATTGAGTTCTATAGTTTCCTTATTCAACTTTTGTTTGGAAGATCTGTCCAGTGGCGAGAGAGGTGTGTTGAAGTCTCCCATGATTATGGTGTGGTGGTCTATTAGACTCTTGAACTTGAGAAGAGTTTGTTTGACGAACATAGCTGCACCATTGTTTGGGGCATAAATATTTATGATTGTTATGTCTTGTTGGTGTATGGTTCCCTTAAGCAGTATGTAGTGTCCCTCTTTATCTCTTTTGATTAACTTTGGCTTGAAATCTATTTTATTTGATATGAGTATGGACACGCCTGCTTGTTTCCGAAGTCCATATGAGTGATATGATTTTTCCCAACCTTTCACCTTCAGCCTATGTATGTCTTTTCCTATCAAATGCGTCTCCTGTAGGCAGCATATTGTTGGGTCTTGTTTTGTGATCCATTCTACTAGCCTGTGTCTCTTAATTGGTGAGTTTAAGCCATTAACATTTAGGGTTATTATTGAGATATGGGTTGTTCTTCCAGCCATATTTGTTTATTTCTGTTACTAAACATTGTTTGTTTTCCTCTTTGATTGTTTCCCCCCCCCTTTACTGTCCTACCTCCCACTGTTGGTTTTCATTGTTATTTTCCATTTCCTCTTCCTGTAATACTTTGGCTAGGATGTTTTGAAGAGATGGTTTTCTAGCTGCGAATTCTTTAAACTTTTGTTTATCGTGGAAGGTTTTAATTTCATTCTCCATCCTGAAGCTTAATTTCGCTGGATACACAATTCTTGGTTGGAACCCATTATCTTTCAGTGTTTGAAATATGTTATTCCAGGATCTTCTAGCTTTCAGAGTCTGTGTTGAAAGATCAGCTGTTATCCTGATTGGCTTGCCCCTAAATGTAATCTGCTTCCTTTCTCTTGTAGCTTTTAAAATTCTCTCCTTATTCTGTATGTTGGGCATCTTCATTATAATGTGTCTAGGTGTGGATCTCTTATGATTTTGCACATTCGGCGTCCTGTAGGCTTCTAGGATTTGGGATTCTGTCTCATTCTTCAAGTCTGGGAAGTTTTCTTGTATTATTTCATTGAATAGACTGCTCATTCCTTTGGTTTGGAGCTCTGTACCTTCCTGTATCCCAATGACTCTTAAGTTTGGTCTCTTAATGTTATCCCATATTTCTTGGATGTTCTGCTCATGGTTTCTTAACAGTCTTGCTGAGCTGTCTATGTTATTTTCCAGTTGAAATACTTTGTCTTCATTGTCTGATGTTCTATCTTCTAAGTGTTCTACTCTGTTGGTAGTATTCTCCATTGAGTTTTTAAGTTGGTTTATTTCTTCCTGCATTTCTAGGATTTCTGATTGCTTGTTTTTTATAACCTCTATCTCCCTGTATAGTTGATCCTTTGCTTCCTGGATTTGTTTGCGTAATTCGTTGTCGAAGTGATCTTTCATTGTCTGATTTTGCTGTTTAATGTCTTCCTTGATACTCCAGATCATCTGAAGCATGTATATCCTGAATTCTTTATCTGACATTCCATCTGCTGCAGCTGTTACCTCTTCTAAAGTTGCGTTGACCTGCATTGCTTGTGGTCCTTTCTTTCCTTGTCTTTTCATACTGCTTGCGTATCTTTCCTGCAGGTGCGGGCGGCGGCTCTGCTCTCTCCTTATTCCAATTGGGGTGTCGTGGCTACCACGCCGGCAGGTCACTGGGCCTGTTCTGGGAGCTGGTGGCGGCTCTGTTCTGCCCCTACTCCAATTGGGGTGACGTGTCTGTCGTACCAGCAGGCCACTGGGCCTGTCCTGCTGGTCGGTCGCAGATCTGCCCACCTTTCGGGCACGAGTGGAGGCTCTGCTTTGCCCCTACTCCAATTGGGGTGTCGTGACTACCCCGCCTGCAGGATGCTGGGTCTGTTCCTGGCAAGGGAGGCGACTCTGCTCTGTCACTACTCCAATTAGGGTGGTGTTTGTACCCCGCCGGCAGGCTCCTGGGCCTGATCCGCCGGTCTGTTGTAGGTCTGCCTACCTTGAAGGCGCGGGCGGCGGATCTGCCCTGCCCCTCCTACCACGCCTGCGGACCCCTGGGCCTGATCTGCAGGTTGATCACTGGTCTGCTCACCCTGCGGGCACGGGTGGCGGTTAAGCTCCACCCCCACTCCAATTGGGGTCACGTGACCACCACACCGGCAGGGCCTGATCCGGGCGTGGGATAAGGATCTGCTCTGCCCCTACTCGAGTTGGGGTGACGTGTGTACCACACTGGCAGGCCACTGGGCCTGACCCGCCAGGCTGTCACAGGTCTGTTTACCTTGCAAGCGCGAAGGGCGGCTCTGCCCTGCCCCTCCTACCACGCCCATGTACTACTGGGTCGTGGGTCTGCCCACCTGGCGGGTGTGGGTGGCGGCTCCGCTCCGCCCCCTCTCCAATTGGGGTCACGCGGTCACCACGCTGGCGAGCCGCTGGGCCTGCTCCGGGGGCTGGCGGCGGCCCGGCTCCTTCCCTCTGGCTCGAGGACAAATTGAGGAGACTCGGGTGACTGAGCCTCACCCCCCTTACCAGGAGACCAACTGCTTATGTCACCGCTGGTATTGATGAAGATCTCTCCTCCACCGCTTTCTGCTGACATCAGATCTCTGCCATGTTGGTATCCTATGCGAATGGCAGCATTTCGTTCCCCTTGCCAGGCAACCCAAGCAATGGGTGAGTCCTGACCTGCCCTCAGCAGGACCCGGACCGAGACACAGTTTCCGCGGGCTCCTAGCCCCGGTCCAGGGAAGTTCCGGGAGCCGGAACTCTGCTGCTCCGTGCTCGGTGTAAGCTCCTATAAGTGTAGGCTCCAAGAAGCAGCCCCCGCGGGCTCAGTTCCGGGAGCCGGAATTCGGCCGCTTAGTGTTTGGTGTATGCTCTGATAGTAGCAGGGTCCAAGAAGCAGCCTCCGCGGGCTCCGCAGCCCTGAGCCAGGGCGGTTCCGGGACGGTTCCGGGAGCCGGAACTCGGCCGCTCTGTGCTCGGTGTAAGCTCCTATAAGTGTAAGCTCCAAGAAGCAGTCCCCGCGGGCTCAGTTCCGGGAGCTGGAATTCGGCTTCTTGGTGTTTCGTGTTTGCTCTGATATTAGCAGGGTCCAAGAAGCAGCCTCCGCAGGCTCCGCAGCCCGGAGCCAGGGCGGTTCCGGGACGGTTCCGGGAGCCGGGACTCGGCCGCCCCGCGCTCCGTGTTCACTCCGATAAGATCAGATTTTAAGAAGCCCCCAGGCGCTGAACCCTAGCAATCTGTCTGCAAGCCGCAGGCGAATTGCAGCCTGAAATTACCTTTTCTATGGCTGAATGAGCTGCGGTCAGTCAAAAACAGGTGTGGTGACGTCAGTTTACCAACATGGTGGCTGCTGGCCTCCTCTGTGGTCTGACCGGTGTGGAGAACCGAGATGGACCGCTTCCTTCCCCGTCTCGAACCCAGAATTCAGCCCTGAGTGCGGTGCTTGCGCGTCTGGCAGAAACTGCAGCGCTGTAACCCTGCGTCTCTATCCCAGCGCGCCTTGCAGACTCTAGCCGCGGGGCGATTTGCTGAATAAGCAGTGTTACCCTCCGTGCGACAAACCTCTCGCGCGTTTGAGTCCCCGTAGCCGATCCTCATGCGATGGAAATCCTTCCTCCAGGTTCCGGCGCACCCCACTATTGCTGGAAATTCCTAACAAGATATCCTTTAGCCGTCCTGACTTGTCATACTCCCACACAGTGAAGCAGCACACGGGGGTAATGCACTCCCCTCGCCGCCATCTTCCAAAGACCAAGCTTTTATTTTTATACATAAAATAGCTGGATGAAAACATTTAGGTCATTGCTAAAAACCAAACCTGTAAGTGTTTATTTATTTATTTAGAGAGAGAATTTTAATATTTATTTTTTAGTTCTCAGCGGACACAACATCTTTGTTTGTATGTAGTGCTGAGGATCGAACCCGGGCGGCACGCATGCCAGGTGAGCGCGCTACCACTTGAGCCACATCCCCAGCCCCCTTTTTTTTTTTTTAAAGAGAGAGGTAAGTGTATATTTAAATGGTCCAAGTATACTATCTACTTAGTAGATTAGAGTGTAGCGAAATGAAACTGGGTAAAATCTGGCCAGAGATCTGGTATCAAAAAAAGTGAGTAATAACTTGTTTTTATAATAAAAATAAACTATACTTGTGACACTGAAAGTAAACTTTTACATGAATGTTTAATCTTTGTAGCTTTTGTACACCAAGAAAAATGGGTAACTATCATTTTATTTAAAGCAATATTTAAACTTGACTGCAGAGTGCTAATGTCAAATTAAACAACCTGGTCACACTTAGCTATGTGTGTGGTGTAGGGAATTAGACTCTTTATATTTGTTAACATACAGTGTGTGCTAGATAGCACCATCAGTCTGTCTTATCCTAAAACCACTTCTTATCTGGATTAACGGTATAGTCATTTAATTGGTCTCTCAATACAAGATTATTCTTTCTAAAACAAATCGATCATGTCTCTGCCCTTATTTTTCATTTAATTCCTACTCAACTTCTAGACTTAAAAATTCAATGTTATTTCTTCCAGGACACTTTCAAGGACAGAATTAGGTGATCATCTTCCCCTCGCTCCTAAGGTATTTTGTGGTATGCCATGCTATTTGACTTTGAAACTTAAATAATTGGTAAACTTGTTGAATATAGGCACTTTTATTCATTTTATGTCTAGTGACTGCCTTGTTGGTGAATACATATAGAATGAAAGTACTACTGTCACAACAAATACCAAACAACACATGAGTTATTAGATCAACAGATTCATAGAACTTGCCATTTCAACTACAGCAAAATTCCAAACACTTTTCAGAGGAACGTTTTTTAATGATGAAATCAATGTTAATTATACAACTTAGGGTTAGCAAACCTAACTTTCAAGTAAAGAAACTGAAACTATAAAACAAAAACAAAACCCATCCAATGCCCCGAGTTTTCTTTTTTTTCCTTGCAGAGCTGTAATAAGACAAATATTTCCAAGTAATGGTGTGTTTTTAAAAGGTAAAAGAAAAATGCACATGTAAATGTATCTAGTGTAGAAACATTTCCAACCCTATGGAATAGCTGAGGCTTAAAAAAGGAATTAAGAGATATAAAAGTAAAGTTGCTTCAAGTTATGTAAGTTTCATTGTTACATAATTTCCTTTCTTAGTGTATAGCTTGGATGTACTGAAATCAGTATATGTAACAAGAGCTGGTGAATAAATTTGATCAGAATATAATATATTCATGAAATAATTCCTGTTTTCTGGGCAATAAAATTCTAGTCAAGCACATATATACACTGAATTCACTAAATTATTATATGTGCTTACTTAACATCTTAAGTAAAATTAGCAATTTATATTACCTTCCAGGTTCATTCCAGCTTGAAGACATTTTCGATAGCGGCATGCAGGGCAGTTTTTTCTTCGAATTTTATCAATGATACAATCATTTCTTCCAGCACAAAGATAATTGTGCTGTCCTGTATAGAATAAAAGACACTGTTGAAATTCCACAGGTCTTAAAGGATATTTTTATGAGAGCCTTTTTCCATTTTTGTTTTGGGTAGAAAATGGCCAAGATCCAAAGTCATTGATTAAGAAGATAACTGTACTTGTCTACACTGACATAACTTGCTAAATTGAGAGGGCAACTAAAAAAAAAAAAAAGAAAAGAAAAAAAGATCTTATTCAACAAATTGAAAGTAGTTTATTAAAACCTTAGTGAATGTACACATATGTAAAAATGCACAAATCTGAAGTGTGCTACTAAACTGAGGTATACCTCCATGTAATTAGCTCTGAGTTTGAGAAGCAGAACTGTACCCCACACATTGTCTTCATACCCAAGTTTAATCACTGTTCACCAGAGGCAAGCATTTTTTTCTTGACAAATTGTGCTTTATATAGTATTTTTAATAGTCAGTTACAGAAGATGTCTGTAATCACTATCTTATTATGACTTCTGACCTATTGTTGAAGAGAAAACTGGTCTAAAACATACTATGGGAATGAATTCAACATTAAACCACCATGTGCAAATAAAATGTTTCCCCCTTCCCAATTTAAAACAAAGTGAAGGTTAACGGCAAGTTTACTCTTGAATGTTAAACTTGCCAGCAACTGATTAGATGAATCACAAATTTAACAAACTATCTACCATAGACAGTCTTTACAGAGATCATTGTTTCATACTCATAGAAATAAAGATGCTTGAATTCACCTTTGACTTTAAGAATGTTATCAACTAAATCTTCTGGCATTCAGTGTTGAGTAATATGTTAAGAATTGTGGCTGGACACGGTGATGCTTGCCTATAATCCCACAGGCTTGAGTGACTTAGGCAGGAGGATCACAAGTTCAAAGCCAGCCTCAGCAACTTAGTGAGGTCCTACGCGACTTAGCAAGACCCTATCTCAAAATAAAAAAAATAAAAATAAAAAGGGCTATGGATGTGGCTCAGTGGTTAAATGTTCCTGGATTCAATCCCTGATACAAAATGAAAATAAAACAAAACAAAAAAGAATTGTAGTAGTTTTCTTGGCAAAAATGTTCAAGGAAAATTTAAAATATTTTATGTCTCTCCCCATCCCCTAATTAAATATTCTTGTAATATTCTTCTAATGTGGTTATTAAATGTTGAAGCAAACCAAGGGAAGTTCTGCTGGCCCAGTAAAAGTTATTCTAAACAAGACCAGCATATTTACACAGATGTAACTTAAGATCTTAAGATGTCATGTATCTTATGGGGGGGGGATGGTCTTTATAAGACTCTGTAGGGATAGTTCTCAAGAATTTATCATACTCAAAGGAAAGTGAATTAAGTAATGATCAATTCACTAGGTTGAGTATTACTAAATCCTGGTTTCCAGGAAAAGATCTTTTATGCCTAGGACAACCTGAGACTTGATTAGAATTTAACAACAACAACAACAACAAAACCCCTCAACATTTATTTCTTCCTGATAAGATATTTAATTCCTGCTCTTTAAGAACTAGTTTTAGATATCTGCCTTAAAATCCTTTTAAACAACAGGCTACAAAGTTGAGTAATGGACAATAAGTGCTATGAATTTTTTTATTCTAAAGCTGCTCTCCAATGCCAAATGTTTTTGCTGGCTCTTTCAATTCCTTTCTGTATTCTATAACTTTCCTAGCTTCTTTATTGGGTTAGTGAGAAGCATTAATCCAATAATTCTATCTTCTAAAGAGCACAAGTAAGAACAACAAATACATAACTGAAGCATTTATGAAGTTTTACCCCCATTAAAAATATCCCTAAATTATCCTGAAGTAACTGGAAAAAACCATAGAAAAAATTACTCACTGCTAAATGCAAGAAATTTAAATGTTTTCTTTATATCCAGTTGAAATATCAGAAGATATAATTTATGCTAATAATGATTTCCTTTCCTTTTCTTTCTTTCTTTTTTTTTTTTTTTTGGTGGCGTTGGGGATTAGACTGATTATACATGCTAGACAAGAGCTCTACCAAGCTACACCTCCATCCCTTTTTATTTTTGAGACAGTTTGTCATTAAGTTGCTCAGGTTGGTCTTAAACTTGTGGTCTTCTATCTCAGCCACTCAAGTAGCTGAGATTAAAGGTGTGTACCACTGAGCCTGGTTATTAATATTGATTTTTTGAAAAATATTTTTTAAAAATTGTTGATATTTTTTATTTATTTATTAATATGTGGCACTGAGAATTGAATCCAGTGCCTCACACATGCCAGGCAAGTGTGTTACTGCTGAGCCCCAGCCCTAGCCCAATACTGACTGATTTCTTTATCCTATCTATTTTGGGCATAACTAAGAATCTTAGAAAAGGCACTAAAACTGAGGACAGATCCAACATGGCGGCGAGTGGGGAGCGCTTTCAGTACCTCCTCAACAACGGGGTCAGAGAGACGCATGGATACGCTTAGATTTGACCTGCTGAGAAACTCCTAGCAAAATACCACTAAAGAGAGACCGGCCAGGAATTGGAAGGATTTTTGGAGGTGACAGTTTGCCCTAGACAGTGAATCTCCGCCACACAGCACAGAGGTCCAGACCCGCCAGCCGCTGCCCGCGCTACTCGGCAACTGTCGGCTGCCTGCACGCAGCCCCCGCGTCAGGGCGGATAGCCTCCGAGGCGCAGCGCAGCAGGAGTGGTGCAGGGACTCTAGGAAGAGGTCTCTCGCCAAGCCTTCATGAAATAGCGAACCGGGAGCTGAAACCAGCCAGAGACAGACCAGTCCCACCCCTCCCTTCGGACACTCCAGCAAGGAGCCTGGGGCCCGCCATAGCAGAGAGGTGACATCACCAGAGTTCCGCTGACAGAATTCCTTCCCAGCGGAATCCACGTTAGCAGGTGTGTGACTCCCACCCCCTCCAGATACAAGCAGCCAGGAAACCTCGGGAATCTCTCCGGGGGCGTGTCCGTAGGGAAGCAGAGGGGATTCCAGATCCCCACCTCCCCTTAACACCAGCGGCGACACCCAAGATCTTAGCCGCCAGTTTCTGGGGGCGTGCCCACCAAAGGGGTCCGGAAAAATTAAACTGTTGGTTCCCAGATCACCCCACCACAGCACTGGGGCTTAGATGAATGACAGAGAGGGTGTTCATCGTTCGGGATATAGGACACGCGGTTGGGCTGCAAGTGTAATCAGATCCTTGGGGAACCGCCACCGGTGAACAGGACCTGGCTGGCTGGCTGGGAGGAGGAACAGGGGGAGGGGCCGGAAAAGTGAAAGGGCTCTGAACTAACAGGATTGAGAGACTCCCAGGAGCCACCTTACAGGGATTTCTGTCAGCACATAGAGGGCAGAAGTTCGGCTCGGAGGGCACAGCTCCGCCTATTGGAAGAGAAGAAAATGGGATTCAGCCATAGAACAGGGGATGCCAGCATGGCAGAGATCTCATGTCATCGGAGAGGGGCCGAGGAGAGAACTTCATCCGTGCCAGCGGCGACGGAAACAGTTGGTCTCCTGGTAGGGAGGGTGAGTCACAGATACCCGAGTCTCTCTCGCTTTGTCTTTGAGCCAGAGGGGAGGAGCGGGGCTGCCGCCCGCGCCCGCAAGGTAGGCAGACCTGCGACCAACCTGCAGATCAGGCCCAGCAGTCTGCGGGCTTGGTAGGAGGGGCGGGGCAGGGCAGAGCCGCCGCCCGCGCCGGCAAGGTAAGCAGACCTGCAACAGACCGGCGGATCAGGCCCAGCGGCCTGCCAGCGTGGTACACACTTCACCCCAACTGGAGTAGGGGCAGAGCAGAGCCTTTGCCCGCGCCCAGATCAGGCCCAGCGGCCCGCCTGTGTGGTGGTCAAGTGACCCCAATTGGAGTGGGGGCGGAGCGGAACTGCCACCCGTGCCCACAAGGTGGGCAGACCGGCGACCAACCTGCAGATCAGGCCCAGCGGTCCCCGGGCGTGGTAGGAGGGGCAGGGCAGAGCCTTCGCCCCCACCTGCAAGGTAGGCAGACCTGCGACAGAACGGCAGATCAGGCCCAGGGGTCCGCGGGCGTGGTAGACACCTCACACCAATTGGAGGAGGGGCAGAGCAGAGCCCCTGCCCACACCTTCAGGGGAGACTTTTCAACTATACAAGAGCAATATAAATATATTGGGGGGGGGGGAATTCAAAAACACAACAGTTTCACCAAGAAGAAAGAAACACAAGCAGTATGAAAAGACAAGGAAAGAACGGACTACAAGCAATGCAGGTCAACTCAACTTTAGAAGAGGTAACAGCTGCAGCACATGGAATGTCAGATAAAGAATTCAGGATATATATGCTTCAGATGATCTGGAGTATCAAGGAAGACATTAGACAGCAAAATCAGACAATGAAAGATCACTTCGACAATGAATTACACAAACAAATCCAGGAAGCAAAGGATCAACTATACAGGGAGATAGAGGTTATAAAAAACAAACAAACAGAAATCCTAGAAATGCAGGAAGCAATAAACCAACTTAAAAACTTAATTGAGAATACTACCAGCAGAGTAGAACACTTAGAAGATAGAACATCAGACAATGAAGACAAAGTATTTCAACTTGAAAAGAAAATAGACAGCTCAGCAAGACTGTTAAGAAACCATGAGCAGAACATCCAAGAAATATGGGATAACATTAAGAGACCAAACTTAAGAGTCATTGGGATACAGGAAGGTATAGAACTCCATACCAAAGGAATGAGCAATTTATTCAATGAAATAATACGAGAAAACTTCCCAGACTTGAAGAATGAGACAGAATCCCAAATTCTAGAAGCCTACAGGACGCCGAATGTGCAAAATTATAAGAGATCCACACCTAGACACATTATAATGAAGATGCCCAACATACAGAATAAGGAGAGAATTTTAAAAGCTACAAGAGAAAGGAAGCAGATTACATTTAGGGATAAGCCAATCAGGATAACAGCTGATCTTTCAACACAGACTCTGAAAGCTAGAAGATCCTGGAATAACATATTTCAAACACTGAAAGAAAATGGGTTCCAACCAAGAATTGTGTATCCAGCGAAATTAAGCTTCAGGATGGAAGATGAAATTAAAACCTTCCAAGAAAAACAAAAGTTAAAAGAATATGCAGCTAGAAAACCATCTCTTCAAAACATCCTCGGCAAAACATTACAGGAAGAGGAAATGGAAAATAACAATGAAAACCAACAGTGGGAGGTAGGATAGTAAAGGGGGGGTGAATAATCAAAGAGGAAAACAAACCATGTTTAGTAACATAAATAAACAAATATGGCTGGAACAACAACCCATATCTCAATAATAACCCTAAATGTTAATGGCTTAAACTCACCAATTAAGAGACACAGGCTAGTAGAATGGATCACAAAACAAGACCCAACAATATGCTGCCTACAGGAGACGCATTTGATAGGAAAAGACATACATAGGCTGAAGGTGAAAGGTTGGGAAAAATCATATCACTCATATGGACTTCGGAAACAAGCAGGAGTGTCCATACTCATATCAAATAAAATAGATTTCAAGCCAAAGTTAATCAAAAGGGATAAAGAGGGACACTACATACTGCTCAAGGGAACCATACACCAACAAGACATAACAATCATAAATATTTATGCCCCAAACAATGGTGCAGCTATGTTCATCAAACAAACTCTTCTCAAGTTCAAGAGTCTAATAGACCACCATACAATAATCATGGGAGACTTCAACACACCTCTCTCGCCACTGGACAGATCTTCCAAACAAAAGTTGAATAAGGAAACTATAGAACTCAATAACACAATTAATAACCTAGACTTAATTGACATATATAGAATATACCACCCAACATCAAGCAGTTATACTTTTTTCTCAGCAGCACATGGATCCTTCTCAAAAATAGATCATATATTATGTCACAGGGCAACTCTTAGACAATATAAAGGAGTAGAGATAATACCATGCATCCTATCTGATCATAATGGAATGAAACTGAAAATCAACGATAAAAGAAGGAAGGAAAAAGCATACATCACTTGGAGAATGAACAATAGGTTACTGAATGATCAATGGGTTATAGAAGACATCAAGGAGGAAATTAAAAAATTCTTAGAGATTAATGAAAACACAGACACAACATATCGGAATCTATGGGACACATTGAAAGCAGTTCTAAGAGGAAAATTCATTGCTTGGAGTTCATTCCTTAAAAAAAGAAAAAACCAACAAATAAATGATCTCATACTTCATCTCAAAATCTTAGAAAAAGAAGAGCAAAACAATAGCAAAAGAAGTAGAAGACAAGAAATAATGAAAATCAGAGCTGAAATTAATGAAATCGAAACAAAAGAAACAATTGAACAAAATTGACAAAACTAAAAGTTGGTTCTTTGAAAAAATAAACAAACTCGACAGACCCTTAGCCATGGTAGCGAAGAGAAGAGAGAGAACTCAAATTACTAGCATACGGGATGAAAAAGGCAATATCACAACAGACACTTCAGAAATACAGAAGATAATCAAAAATTATTTTGAATCCTTATACTCCAATAAATTAGAAGATAGTGAAGGCATAGATAAATTTCTTAAGTCATATGATCTGCCCAGATTGAGTCAGGAGTATATAGACAACCTAAACAGACCAATATCAATCGAGGAAATAGAAGAAACCATCAAAAGACTACCAACTAAGAAAAGCCCAGGACCGGATGGGTATACAGCAGAATTTTACAAAACCTTTAAAGAGGAACTAACACCAATACTTTTCAAGCTACTTCAGGAAATAGAAAAAGAGGGAGAACTTCCAAATTCATTCTACGAGGCCAACATCACCCTGATACCTAAACCAGACAAAGATACTTCAAAGAAAGAAAACTTCAGACCAATATCTCTAATGAACCTAGATGCAAAAATCCTCAATAAAATTCTGGCGAATCGGATACAAAAACATATCAAAAAAATTGTGCACCATGATCAAGTAGGATTCATCCCTGGGATTCAAGGCTGGTTCAATATATGGAAATCAATAAATGTTATTCACCACATCAATAGACTTAAAAATAAGAACCATATGATCATCTCGATAGATGTGGAAAAAGCATTCGACAAAGTACAGCATCCCTTTATGTTCAAAATTCTAGAAAAACTAGGGATAACAGGAACATACCTCAATATTGTAAAAGCAATCTATGCTAAGCCTCAGGCTAGCATCATTCTGAATGGAGAAAAATTGAAGGCATTCCCTCTAAAATCTGGAAGAAGATAGGGATGCCCTCTTTCACCACTTCTGTTCAACATAGTTCTCGAAACGCTGGCCAGAGCAATTAGACAGACGAAAGAAATTAAAGGCATAAAAATAGGAAAAGAAGAACTTAAATTATCACTATTTGCAGATGATATG
The DNA here is from genome assembly GCF_021218885.2 of Marmota monax. Lineage (NCBI taxonomy): Eukaryota > Metazoa > Chordata > Mammalia > Rodentia > Sciuridae > Marmota > Marmota monax. The sequence continues at coordinate 15,592,481 of NW_026693712.1, read as the reverse complement.
ATTCTATACCTAGCAGACCCAAAAGGGTCTACAAAGAAACTATTAGAGCTAATAAATGAATTCAGCAAAGTGGCAGGATATAAAATCAACACGCATAAATCAAAGGCATTCCTGTATATCAGCGACAAATCCTCTGAAATGGAAATGAGGACAACCACTCCATTCACAATATCGTCAAAAAAAATAAAATACTTGGGAATCAACCTAACAAAAGAGGTGAAAGACTTATATAATGAAAACTACAGAACCCTAAAGAGAGAAATAGAAGAAGATCTTAGAAGATGGAAACATATACCCTGTTCATGGATAGGCAGAACTAACATCATCAAAATGGCGATATTACCAAAAGTTCTCTATAGGTTTAATACAATGCCAATCAAAATCCCAACGGCATTTCTTGTAGAAATAGAGAAAGCAATCATGAAATTCATATGGAAAAATAAAAGATGCAGAATAGCAAAAACAATGCTAAGCAGGAAGTGTGAATCAGGCAGTATAGCGATACCAGACTTCAAACTATACTACAGAGCAATAGTAACAAAAACAGCATGGTACTGGTACCAAAACAGGCGGGTGGACCAATGGTACAGAATAGAGGACACAGAAACCAATCCACAAAACTACAACTATCTTATATTTGATAAAGGGGCTAAAAGCATGCAATGGAGGAAGGATAGCATCTTCAACAAATGGTGCTGGGAAAACTGGAAATCCATATGCAACAAAATGAAACTGAATCCCTTTCTCTCGCCATGCACAAAAGTGAATTCAAAATGGATCAAGGAGCTTGATATCAAATCAGAGACACGCCGTCTGATAGAAGAAAAAGTTGGCTACGATCTACATACTGTGGGGTCGGGCTCCAAATTCCTCAATAGAACACCCATAGCACAAAAGTTAATAACTAGAATCAACAAATGGGACTTACTCAAACTAAAAAGTTTTTTCTCAGCTAAAGAAAGAATAAGAGAGGTAAATAGAGAGCCTACATCCTGGGAACAAATCTTTACTCCTCACACTTCAGATAGAGCCCTAATATCCAGAGTATACAAAGAACTCAAAAAATTAGACAATAAGAGAACAAACAACCCAATCAACAAATGGGCCAAGGACCTGAACAGACACTTCTCAGAGGAGGACATACAATCAATCAACAAGTACATGAAAAAATGATCACCATCTCTAGCAGTCAGAGAAATGCAAATCAAAACCACCCTAAGATACCATCTCACTCCAGTAAGATTGGCAGCCATTATGAAGTCAAACAACAACAAGTGCTGGCGAGGATGTGGGGAAAAGGGTACACTTGTACATTGCTGGTGGGACTGCAAATTGGTGCAGCCAATTTGGAAAGCAGTATGGAGATTTCTTGGAAAGCTGGGAATGGAACCACCATTTGACCCAGCTATTCCCCTTCTTGGTCTATTCCCTAAAGACCTAAAAAGAGCATGCTACAGGGACACTGCTACATCGATGTTCATAGCAGCTCAATTCACAATAGCAAGACTGTGGAACCAACCCAGATGCCCTTCAATAGACGAATGGATTAAAAAAATGTGGCATTTATACACAATGGAGTATTACTCTGCATTAAAAAATGACAAAATCATAGAATTTGCAGGGAAATGGATGGCACTAGAGCAGATTATGCTAAGTGAAGCTAGCCAATCCCTAAAAAACAAATGCCAAATGTCTTCTTTGATATAAGGAGAGTAACTAAGAACAGAGTAGGGACGAAGAGCAGGAGAAGAAGATTAACATTAAACAGAGATGAGAGGTGGGAGGGAAAGGGAGAGAAAAGGGAAATGCATGGAAATGGAAGGAGACCCTCAGGCTTATACAAAAGAACATACAAGAGGAAATGAGGGGAAAGGGAAAAATATTACAAGGGGGAGAAATGAAGGTCAGTAGAGGGGGTAGAGAGAGAAGAGGAGAGGGGAGGGGAGGGGAGGGGAGGGGAGGGGAGGGGAGGGGAGGGGAGGGGGGATAGTAGAGGATAGGAAAGGCAGCAGAACACGACAGTCACTAGTATGGCAATATGTAAATCAATGGATGTGTAACTGATGTGATTCTGCAATCTGTATATGGGCTAAAAATGGGAGTTCATAACCCACTTGAAGCAAAGTGTGAAAGATGATATATCAAGAACTATGTAATGTTTTGAACAACCAACAATAAAAAAAAAAAGAATCTTAGAAAAGTACAATTCCCCTGATGAATTTGGGCAAGTCTGTTCCTTACCTATAAAACAAAGTTCAAATAGTGTTCACTATTTCACAAGCCATATAACACTAATCGTCATTTTCTGTCAATCCCTTTAAGACAATGAGGTATCTCCTTTTGGAGTTCTTTGTTTTCTACCACTTGGCAAATCCCTTAAGATGTAAAGTGAAAAGCCTTTAGGTCATCTGAGATTTCTTAACATTGTTGTTTATGTGATTCTTATTTTTATGGTTAAAATCTATTTTTGGCAAGTGATTCTGATTTTCCATTTATGGTAAGTGTTGTAGCCAGTCTCCAAGATGGCCCTCAGTGATCTTATTTCTTGGTATTCATACTCTGTGTAGTCCCTTCTTATGGTAGAGGATTGGCCTCTGTGACCAATGTCTAATAATTCATTCTAGTGGAAGCCAGCTGCTACATTAGAGAGCAGCCTTAGAGAAGGCCACCTCATATGTAAAGGAGCTGAAGCTTCCTGCCAAAACCCATGTAAAAGTGTTTGGAAGTGGGTCCTTCAGCTTCAGACAAGCTTTTAGATGACTGTAACCCCCACCAATAGCCTGAATGTAACTCATGAGAGTTCTGGGACCACCCAGTTATGCTTACAGATTCCTAGAGTTTGTGTGACATAGTTAACGTTGCTATAAGCTGTTAACTTTAAGGATTATTTTTTATGAGCAATAGATTACTAATACAGCAGGAATTATAATTTATTCATTTTATGATCAACAAACTTTAAGTTTTTTTTTTAAAGGTAACCAAGAAGAACAGTGATGATGAACATGAACAAGATCATCAAAATGGTAGAGGAAATGGGAAACACAGCAAAGGGCATATAGAACATGCAGGTTGTATATGCCCTGTTTGAAGTATCTGAGGATTAGAGGTATATTGTTGAAAGTATACTGATAGGGTGCCAAGGAGCTGTTTATCTCAGTCCCAGTACTGTTTGCTAGCTGTGTGATCTCAGTAACATTTACTAACTTTTCAGAGTTTTGTCCCTCATATGTAAAATTGGAAAATTAGTACCTTCCTTGCTGGGCTTCAGTGAGGGTTAGAAGTAACTATGTAGATTATTCTTAGAGCCTAGCACATTGTGAGCACTCATCTAGTTAATGTCTAACTACATTGTAAACTGCCAGATGAAGAGTTTATCCTGTACAGTTTAGAGGGTCATTGTACTATTGAGGATAAGACATTGTTTGGAGACATCTATTTAATCCCACTTTTGTCACTTAAACTCACAAATTCAGATGATAGCAGGATCTAAGAACTCACAGAGCCATTAATAAAATAATATATTTGTAACATATTACTTACTTGACACATAGGTATCACCAACTCTTAACTTACTATACCACCTTTATGACCTACTAACAAAGATTACATGCACTTCTGGGCAAAGGAAGTATAAGAAAAAGGGCCTTGGGAGGAAAAAGGTCTTGGATCTAGTATGCATAAAAAGAAGTGGGGCTACTTTTTCTTTTTTATGTACAGAAAAGCAGCTCCCTTAATACTAAGAAACAAACAACAAAAAAGACAAAATACCTATCCTTGATCTGAGTTGCATGGAAAATAAATATGTAAAACTTCTCTGTAGATTTCCTAATAGTTAAATGGGTATTAATTATACCTCACCAATTTTAGGAAAAAACCTATAGTTTTTAGCAGGTATTAAAAATGGAGTGCTAAATGTATGATGCTAATCATATAAAGCTATATGTTTATAATTAAGAAATCCCACCAAATTATGTATCTCAGCTTTATTTATTTATTGGTACCAGGGATTGAACCCAAGGGTGCTTAAACATTGAGCCACATCCCCAGCCCTTTTTATATTTTATTAGAGACAGAGTCTCCCTGTGTTGCTTAGGGCCTCACTAAGTTGCTGAGGCTAGCCTCAAACTTGTGATCCTCCTGCGTCGCTGGGATTTCAGGCATGCTCCACACGTGAAACTATCTCAACTTTAAAGCATATTTTCATTGTGTCTTGACAGGATAAAGAGAAGAATGCTATGAGAGAGAGTATCAAATTATTACAGAATTTTAGTGCTGGAAAGGGTTTTCAAGAATGTTATTAAAATCCAAATAAAGGATTAATATAAATAAAGGAGGAAAACAGCAACTTTTACCTAAAAATAAGTATTAAGAATTTAATTTTAAAGTAAGGATTAAGCACAGAGGGCATATGGCCTGCCATGGTGTTGATTTGGGAGGTTGGGAAGCTTTGTTTTCTGAGTTTATTGCATTTTGATGGTTATAGGTAAGGCACCTGTGCCCTCCCTAATATATCAGTCCTGCCCTCCTTCCCACAAATATATTTGGCCAGAGTGACACACAGTCCCTGTAGGCATTTGAAATTTGTAGCCCTTTTTCAAAGAATAGTAAGTGAAAAATATTTTTAATGCTATTAATGTACTATTTTAATGCTCAGTGTACTATTGAGGATAAGACATTGTTTGGCGACATCTCTGTTTAATCCCAGTTTTTAAGGCCCCATTGCCTCATTCTGAATTTCACTTCTGAAAATCATTTTGTTAATTTTATACACAGCATTATTAATAATATCGATGACTTTATATCATAGAAATATTTTATACTTAAGAGAGTGCTGTATAAAGTAACAATTTGAGGTCAAGAAGATACTTCCCTTTTTGGGGTATGTGTTAAATAACATTCATTGTTAAGGGCATCACACTAAGCAATGGTGGTTTTTACTTTTGCATCCTTCTGGTCTAGGTGGGGACATGAGCAATTTTATAGTTTGCTAATGTATTAAAAAGTAATCCAAACAAAATGACTCATGTAACTCAAGGATATGCAAACACCAATCAAATAATAATAATAATAATAATAATAATAATAATAATAATAATTTCTTTAAGAACTAGCATACTCAGAGCTTTAGTTATTCCATTCAGGTCACACAACCTCCAGGTTGCTTTACAAATAACTAAATTATAGGATTATTAGTTTGTTTTTTTTTTTGAAGTGGATTCATTGGCAAAATGTTAAAAGTCTCTCTCCCTGTATACTGCTCTTGTGCTGGGGATTGAACCCACGGGGTGCTTTACCACTAAACTACATCCCCAGGCTTTTTTTAGTTTTTATTTTGAGACAGGGCCTCACTAAGTTGCTTAGGCTGGCCTTGAATCTTGAATTTGTGATTCCCTTTCCTCAGCTCCTGAATCACTGGGATTATAGGCATACATCACCACACCTGGGTACCTGGCTGACTTTCTTCTTCTTCAAGGAGAAAATACTACAGCCCCTGTCAGCAATCTAAATCTATTTTAAGAATAAGTTTATATTAATAAAACATTTATATAGTGAAATAACCTCTTTAAAAATACATTTTTTTTCTGATCTTTTCAACCAGTTTATCACACCCTCTTCCTAATCTTTAATCTTTGTTTTCAAATGGTAGAATGGTAGGTTCATCTTTCACTTCAGTAGACTGAACTCCCCCCCCCCCCTCTCTCATTTAGAGACAGGGGCTCACTGAGTTGCTTAGTGCCTCGAAGTTGCTGAGGCTGGCTTTGAACTCCAGATCCTCCTGCCTCAGCCTCCTGAGCCATGCCACTATGCCCGACTTGACCTCCTCTCTTACTGGCATTTATACCACTTAACATGGTGCCCTAACTTAACAGAAAACAAGAAATGCCCCCTCCCCCCAACATTTCCTATTACTCATTTTTGCTGCACAAGTATAGTTTCTGTCTTTGAAACCTACTAGCTTATGGGGAATGAAAGCACACAATTTTAATATCATTAACATATCTTACTGCCCAAACTTTATATCATCATTTCACATACAGCACCTTCTTACAGTGTTACTTTTAGCCTCTAACCTAACTCCCACCCTTCAACGTATACTTTTCTATCTTAGTTTTGTTTGTTTTTTAAAAGTATCTCCTTTCCATTGGAAGACTTTCCTTCATTACTGATGTCTAGCCTTAGTGAGCTTTATATATAATGGAAATTTGAAACTCCACTTTGAGAAATAGGAATCACATAGAGGAAAAATAAAACTCTTCAAAACACACACTACCTTCCACTGCTCTTTTGAAGAATACTTTACAGCTTCCACATGTCAAGACCCCGTAATGACATCCTGAAGCTTCATCAGAGCACACCAGGCAGAGTTTGGGAGGTGGTCCCGTTGCTGTTGAGGAGCTAGATGGAGGGGAGCTTACATCTGGTCTCATTCCAGGGCTAAAGGAAGAGGAAAAACATTTGTGATTTAATTGTGATGACTGTTAAAGCGATGTCAGAATATATTTCTTGTAACTTCTCACTCCATATCAGCAGGTTCACACTGAACTCTGGCTTCATGTATTAGCAGGCATTAAAATATCCTATCTAAATATACTGAAGTAACATTATATTGAAATATAATTATTTTTTGAAGAATAGTGAGGTTGCAGTTCATTCAGCAATTTTAGTTTTCGATATAAATTTCACTTAGAATTTTTACAATCACTTTAATAAGGTGTCATAAACAATGACATCTACCATTTTCTAAGTGTATAATTTACAAGTTTTATTAAATGGGTAAGTCATGTAACTACCACCACCATAAAGACAGAGCGTACTTTTTCATCACTCTTAAAAACAATCCTTACTACCCTTTTATTTAGGACATTAATCTTTTATTTATTAATTTTGAGGTCTTATACAAGTATATTTCTAAATTTAAGAGTCTCTTTACAATACTACCTATCTCTTCTACTAGAGTAAAAATTTCTTACCATCTTAGGGTTTGGTCCTACATGTGTCACTTCCAATGTCATCCTAGTTAAAACCACAGTTTCTTACGACTTAGAACTAAGACTAATCCAGAAGCTTTATCTTATAACTTTCCTATTGGGTTTACAGTATTACTAGAAAAAGCACTAGACTTTCAACACAGAGGACCATTCTGCCCTCTGCTCTCAATAAAAATACCCATAAGAAAAAGATGAAAAATGTGAATCTATTTTTTTTTTAAATCAGGTTTTACTTTTCACTTTGCAAACTTCTTATCACACAGGCCTAGTGTTTACTAGCATTTAAAAGATACATTATTTTTCTTTAAAAATTTAAAACTCTCAAAAAAGTTGAAAGCAGTACAATGGGTATGTACTTTTTTTTTTATCTATATTCCCCAAATCTTAGCATTTTGCCATAATTGTTTATAAACATGTATTTTCTTTTTCTAAAAAATTTCTATTTTTAAAAATTTGTTCTAATTAGTTATACATGGCAGTAGAATGCATTTAGATACATTGTACACAAATGGAGCACAACTTCTTCCCCTGGCTGAACATGGTGCAGAGTCACACTGGTAGTATAATTATACATGTATACAGGTTAATAATGTCCATCTCATTCCACCCTTCTTCCCATCCCCATACCCTCTCCCCTCCCCTTACTCCCCAAGCAACAAAACTGATCGTTTTAATGCTGGAGGGAAAATTAACTATTGCATTTCACATTAAATGTACAGTGGTTTCCAATTTTTATCTTCCTAAGGAATTTTCATCTCACATGCTGACTTATGTAACTAAAAGAATTTCTAGACTTCTGCTTATAATTAGAGACTGCCCATTCTTTATTTGGTTATGCATTCTCAAGCAAATTTTTCAAAAATATAAATGGTAGCAACCCATTTTGATTTTGGACTTATTAAAGTGTGTTATCACAAGAAATGTCACAAACATACCATTACCTGTTTTTGAACTTTGCTTAATATGTCTGGTCTCAAAAAAAGATGACATTTAGGTATAAACTTAGATGGGGAAGAAGTTGTCTCTTTTTCATTCTTTAAAAATTCATGTGTTTGTTTAATTCAGCCAATAACAGAACTAAATTACAAATACAGGGATGCTTTAAGTAATTCAGAGAGCATACTATTAAGGGCTTGTTTTCAGCTATCAACCTGGTTAAAATTATATTTATCAGGTAAACAGTAATAATTATGAAGTGACCAATCATTTGTGTTAAAATATTGAGTAATTGAGTCATTGAACTCAAGCTTTCTCTAAATTCGGTCCTCAAACTTCCTGTATTCTGTCAACTGTCTGCTTATCTAAGAGGCTTTTTCAGTTGGACAGCATTCCTACCACCCCAATTCTGGGAATAGGCCCCAGGGTTTCACATTGTTCTCTGAACATTGTCAAGAAGAATTCTTGCATGCTTCCTTATCACAAGGTATTGATTCCTTGCTAGATTTGAATGAGTGAACCTGACTACATATTGAAGGGAAAAGGGCACATTCATACATTGTTGGTGGGACTACAATTTGGTATAATCACTCTGGAAAGCAGTATTTAGATTCCTTAAAACAAGCAAACAAACAAAAACTAGGAATAGAACCATTATTTGATCCAGTTTTCCCCCTAGTCGGTATATTACTACAGTAATGGAGCCACATCAATATTTATAGCTGTACAATTCACAACAGCTAAGCTAAGGAGCCAACCTAGGTTCCCTTCAGCAGATGAATGGGTAAAGAAAATGTGGTATCTGTACACAATGGAGTATTGCTCAGCCATAAATAAGAGTGACTTTATGACATTTGCTGGTTAAGTGGATGGATCTGGAGAAGAGACTATTATGCTAAGTGAAATAAGCCAGTCCCCCAAAGCCAAAGGTCAAATGTTTTCTCTAATATGTGAAAGCTAACCCACAAAAAGTGGAAGAGATAAAAATAAAAAGAGAAGATTAGTGGAAGAGACAAAGGTGAATGAAGGGAAGGGAGAAGGTAGGGATAAGGAAGGACAGTGGAATAAATTTGACATAACATTCCTATGTACATATATGAATAAATCACAGTGAATCTCACCATCATGTACATCTATAATAAATTAATTAAAAAATATTGATCTTTCTGCCAGTTACCCATAGTTAGAATAAAGGGAAAGGAACAAGTGACAGGACTAGGGGTGGTACTGGGGACTGAATTAGAACAAGATCCATTCCATGCTTTTTAAATTATATTAAAATGGATTCTATTGTCATATATGACTAAAAAGAACCAATTTTAAAAAGGAAGTTTGTGATAGAAGAGAATAACCTGAAGTGACTCTGCTGTAGGTCTGGCACAAGCTACCCAGATTAATGGAAACTTGTGACTAATGGAGTTGCTCTGGGCCAGAGTTTTACAGAGAAGTAGGAAGGTCCTGGAGTGAGTGAACTAGAGCAGCAATGTGTTGGGGAAGCAAAAACTTCCCTGGCTTCTGTTCTAAAGATGCTGTTATTACTGCCCAGCCAATTTCTATCACCTGACATCTATTTTTAGGGACCAACCATTTGCTTGTATATTTAGCTTATGGAAAGTAAGTGCATTGTTTAAAGTTTTAAAGATATGAAAGGTTAATTCTGTAACGTTTTCTGCACCAAGTTAAGCACATGTACACACACATATATGTGTATGTTTCAATTTTAAATAGTGTTTGGTAGTACTTTGTAGTTTTAGAACACTTCCATAAATACAATCTCATTTATCCTTTGAGTGACCCTGTGAAAAGAATGTCACAGTCTCTAGAAGAAGTCAAACAGGGCTGGGGTTGTGGCTCAGTGGTGGAGTGCTTGCCTAGCCCATGTGAGGCACTAGGTTCGATCCTCAGCACTGCATAAAAATAAATGAAAGTGATGTGTCTATCTATAACCAAAAAAATTTTTTTTAAAGAGATCATGCAGGCAATGGCAGGTGTTTGCTCATTTGTAATTAAACTGACATGTTTCAGATCCTAGTTATACTACAACATAGCTTGTGTGACTTTACTACTTTGAGCCTCAGTTTCCTCATCAGTAAACTGGTGAAGACATCATCTGTGCATTGTAAAACAACATATAGAAAGTCTAGAACATAGTTTCTACATCAAGCTGGCAATTAATATATGGTTCATTCTTCTCTTTCAGTGCAACAATTTTACAAATAAAAGCACTGTGTAAGTGAAAGGTAAGTATTACAAAGTCTAAAACCTAGGACAGTATTCCACAAATAATTATCACATAAATTAGAAGATACGTAAAACAGGGATAGACCTCTCAACTGAGCTACAGCTATCAGAAGGGAAAATTAAAACTAACTGAAGAAGTGGACTTTCTTATAGTAGCTAATAATCTGGAACCACACTCATGCTTTTAGCTTCTTCAGGCAGTCATTCTGGGCTAAATCAGATAAGAATTGAATACATGGAAAGCTGCCAACTGTACCACAATCATCAATGGAAAAATTAGTTTTTGTCACACAAATATGAGGACTATGATGGCCTATACTGAACACCATTGGAAGAAATGGATGAGTACAAAATGATATTCAGTTGCAAATGTTATTTGCTATGATATTGCTAAAAGGCCTAGGGTACAACAAAATGACTAGTACTCTAGGGAAAACCATATGGAATTGTTGTCTTTTAATAAGATGCCACAGAAGAAAGAAATTATACGTACCATAGTAACAGTGAATATTTCACACCTTTTGAATGGGAAAGCTAAAATGTCCTGGTCTTAAGGGCATCATCATCTATAATAGTTATTGATTGCTTGGTGTGTGCTTACAGCTCTTCCACACTTTTTGAAGATACTGAGAGGTTCCATTTTGAACTGACTATACCCTGGGTGCTTTCTTTTTAAGTGAAAAGCTGTAGGAAAAAATATCTGTTGATTCCCAGTCAGAAAGGCAAATCATGTGTTAGGTTACTGAATTTATGTTAAAATTAAGAGAGACAGAAAATACATGTTTTTTTCCTGTTTTTTTTTTTTTTGCAAGAAAAGTAATTGATGTAAAGTGGACCATGGGTGAAACAGTCATAGATAGATTATGAAAGTTAATCATACACCATAAGAAGCACATCAAATGTACAAATAAATTATACCCATTCATTTAGCAGACAGTTCCTGATGCCTGAATGTCAGGCACTGTTAAGGTACAGAAGCCATATGATACATGAAAATGCATTCTTGAAATGATAGTGAACTTTGAAACTTTAATCTAGGAAGGAGTAGCAGAGTTATTTTTCAACTGTGCCATGGAACTACTAGGAAGGCAATCAGCCTTATAGACAAAACTGGGTTCAAATCCCAACTTCAGTGCTCTACTAGCTGTGTGACAAGGGCTAGCTGATTAAGCCTTTTTTGAGTCTGTTCCCTTATTAGTACCACTTGGGGGCAGGGGTTGTGTGGACTATGAAATATTAGTCATATAAAGCACTGGTGTATACTTGGTGACTGTCAAACACCAAGTAGGTCTCTATACTAATAACCCTAGGGATACTCTTTCTTTCCCCCCAGTCCCTCCCCACTTCCATGCTAGAAGATGCCAAGGAAAGAGAAGTGCTATAGGCCTTCTCTGTGAGCCCAGGAAGAGTGGATGGTCATCCAGAAGCTTAAGTTCAGGTAATTATAGATATTCTTTTTTGATACTATACCAAGACTCAGCAATGCAGGTTTGTAATAGTTAATATTTAAAAGTGGAATCTGAAGCCATCTCAAGGAATTTTTTAGTAATGGTAACTCTTGTTGCATTATCCGAAATACTTGTGAACAACAGAGTTTCAAATATTGGACCTTTTGGATTTTGGAGTGTTTGCATACATTTTATTGGGTGAGCATCCCTAATTCCAAAGTCTGAAAGATTTTTTAATGTCATGTCAGTGCTTAAAAAAGCTTTGGATTTTGGAGCATTCAGATTCAAGATTTTTTGGATTTAGGGATGTTCAACATGTATCAGGTATTAGTAATTTGGAAAACAGTAATTTATTGAGTTTTGCAGAGCTTCTAAATATCAACACCATTGATTATATAAAACCATAACTTATCTCTCATAATATTCGATGACAGAAAGTGGCCTGTGCAACTTAAATAATCCTACATTGTTTTCTTTGAGACAACCATCAAATGCTAGATGCAGCATTAGTGTTTCATGCATCTTTCCATTTTTGTCTTATAGATATTAAAAGACACATGCATGCATGTGGTGAGATTTAATAGAATTAATAATATTTTACTTCCTCACAGAATTAAGTGGGATTTATTTTTGGTTTTAACTGTGAGTTCATGGCAATAGATACAAAAAGTACTATAACACTACGCCACCAGCAGCTTTACTCCTCTGTTTTTGTACCATCAGTGCAAATATCAAATCTGTGAAAGGGCAAATAAACTATATATTACCACAAAAATAGTCTGAAAAGGTGTTGGGGACTCTTGGGGTCCACAGACTTTGACAATATTTCTCTTATGTGATTTGAGCAGAATACATTTTAACTTAATTCAGCAAACCAAATTGCTGTTATGGAGAATTTGGATTGAGGACTCTAAATCAGACAGACACTAGAATTCATAACGTAACTGCAGTGTAGTAGCTTGGTGATGTTGTAATGTTTCTAAATTCTCAATTGCCCCATTTCTAAATGGTGATGTTAATGTACCTAGCAAAAGGATACATCATTGCTTATTAAATTTTGAGGTGTTTCTTCACAGAAAAAGGGACATATGCTAAACTTTTGTAAACTTAAACAGTGTGGCTGGCTTAGCCTTCAATTTAAGAAAGTTTAATCAACTTTTCAATGCATGCAAGCAGTCCAATTGAAAAAAAAAAAAAGCAAAAAGGATATTATCTTAGAAAGCAAGCATTATCGCTTCTCGGCCTTTTGGCTAAGATCAAGTGTAGAAAGCAAGCATTAACATGGGAAAAATCTTAGTAACATGGGAAAAATCTTAGAAACACAGCTGCTGTAACTAGATTAATTTTTAACAACTACAAATGGAATAGGTATATTCTCACTGGTTTGTCAGTTTTCAACCAAATAGGCTCAACAGGGAGCAGTTTTGCTTCCCAGGGGATACCTGGCAATATCTGGAGACACTTTTGGTTGCCGCAACTGGGGAAATGCTTCTGACTTCTAGTGATAAAAGACCAGGGGTGCTACTGAATATCCTACATGAACAGGATACCCCCCAAAGAATTATCCAGTATTAAATGTCAGTAGTGTCGAGATTGAGAAACCTTTGCATAAACCTTATGCAACATACAGTGGAAAATAAAGAGGACCAAAAACATTTCTGAACCTTCTAAACACTTTAAAAATAGAACAACTGCTCTATTGAAGCAGCCCTAAATAGTCTTTGATTGAAGACAAGTCTAAAAAGACAAAGAGAGATTCAAAACACAGCCGAGGCTAGGAACTATCCAGGCCTAGTTATCAATGATAGGATTAGCTTGAATCACTAATTTTATTTTTCCCTTTAGGGCTAGCACTAAAAGGTGGCTTTTACATATTAAAGTCACCTGCACTTTTCTTATCTGCGTTCATTAGGAAAAATGTAAATACTTAGTTGCACACACCAGGGTGACTGTAATTTCTGACTTCCCATTTATCTTTGCTTTAGCCAAAGGTTTACTGATTTGTTTGAAAATAAGCTGTGAAATAGTTTTAAAATAAAATACAAAAATGGGAAGACTTTCACAATATTTCTGTTATGTGATTTGAGCAGAATACATTTTAACTTAATTCAGCAGACCAAAGAAAAACCGATTATTCTGTTTGGTTTGCGTTTTACTGAAAGAGGTTTCAATTTTAGGTACAGATTAAGACAATTTCTCCAAATTATCCTATATTTTATTTATTTATTTGGGTACCTGGGATTGAACTTACCTGCACTCAACCACTGAACCACATCATCAGCCCTATTTTGTATTTTATTTAGAGACAGAGTCTCACCGAGTTGCTTAGCAGCCTTGCTTTTGCTGAGGCTGGCTTTGAACTTGCAATCCTCCTGCCTCAGTCTCCTGAACCACTGGGATTACAGGTATGAACCTGGCTCTATTCATTATTTATACTCACTTATCTTAAGCAGGGAGTTACAGCAACAAAGCCTGTTCAGTAATAGACCAAAAGAATTTTCAGTAACGGATGAGTAAAGGGTGAGATGCATTTTTTCAGACCTCTAAGACACCAGTGGTTTGTCACTTATGTCTGGACTTAGTTTCAATAAACTCCAAATTAGCTGGCCATATATTTAAAGTTGGATTTAGGGGTGAAAAAGTGGGGAAGGATACACTGTGAAGGGCTCATTTGTTCTATCTATTTATGTGAGGGAATATGGTCACCTTATCAATGCTTCCTAAAGTCTAATGTGTTTCATTTGTCAATAGAAGAAGAAGAACTCCTTACTTTGGTCATTATGCTAGGTAACTTAGTTCCTAACAGCTGTGTCAATCCTTCACTCTTCTAACTGAGTGCCAAAGATGGAGGAAAATATAAATCTCAAGACCTCAAGCGCACTCTCCTGAGGATGTGTGTTCTCAGTTCTGTTTACTCAGCCTGCATTAGGAAGCATGAAGTTTAAGGAAGAACACTGAAGTTGCAAATAGTGTGGCAAGAGCAATGAGTAGAAAAACTTTTTCATGCGTTTTATATGGTTATTTCTAGAATGAAGGAAGACCTACTTTTGTTTCCATTTGGTGCTTCTTCACTCTTAAAAATATACAAGAATAATATATGGTTTGGCACATACCGATCGAGAAATGTGACATCCTCAAAGAAGGCAAAAACATGTTGGAGACAATGCTTATTGTCTTCTTACATCTCTATATACCACATATCCCTGAAATGCTACTCATTTCTATCTGAAGTATGGCAGTAACTTGTTTTTAATCTTGAAGAAAGATTTGAAGTTTATTTCCTATGCTTAGTAACCCAGGCTTAAAAACGCAGAGATTGTGCCAATTCCAACACTCCCACACTCTACATATTTCTCCTATATAACACTGTCATATACATTTCCTTCCTGTCTACTCTGATTGCCACCTCTTAATGCATGTCTTCCCTTGCTCCTTTGTCTAACCACTGCAATAGTTCATACTATTTCCTAGGAAGATTTCCTAGCCTCAATTTGTTCTCTTCACATTCCACTCCACATGCTAAATGCTTTCCCCATCATGATTAAAAACCTCAGAGACTTCTTCACTGTACATAGTACAATACTGTTCACAATCTGGTTCATCTTGCTTTCTCCATTTGTATGTCTTTCTACAAACCATTTGTTTATCATTTCAGGGATCCTGTATTCTACAAATATATACAAAGTGCATACTATGTTTAATGTATTTCCTGGGAGCTTTTACTAAATATGTTCCCTTAGCCTGAACTGTCTACCATGGTATTTGATTTATATAAGCTTCTCGATTCTCTCAAATATTGCCATGTAGCACACTTTACACCAGTGATCTTATATGACCTTTAGATGTATGAAGTATTCTGTTTCTTCCAGTTAACTCCTTTTAGGTAGGACCCATTTCTTGGGCCTCTTCATACCACCACTGTCTTCTATAGGGTTCAGTATATGTTATGATTATTTTATTTAGAGTATTGATACACGATATCTTCATCAAAACAATGTAAAGCAGCTAATGTGCTAAGTGTTTATATAAAGTTAAATCCCCCCCAAAGGAACAAATAAAAGATTATATCCAGAATATAGTGTTACCTTGCCACTACTAGGCACTTCTATATGAGCTCATTCTTTATATGATCATCCCATTCAATCCTCTCCATAGTCCAGTGATGTGGGCACTATTTCAATAAATTTAAAAAAGTTGACATGCCTAAGGTGGTGTAATTAGTGAAATCAGGATTCAGACTTTCTGATGCCAAAATCAACATTCTTAACCTTTTTCTACTTCCTCTGTTTGATACAAAGTGTCAGAACTGAGAAGCTGAGGTATATCCAGGTCTTCAAGTTGAGAAACAATGTCTTCTATTTGGTGGGCTGAAGGTTGATATCTCATTGACAAAGCAAAGTAGTAACAAGTTTCCTGTCCCTATTTCCAATCATGATTTGTTAAAGCTTTGCCTAAGTAAGGGTTGTCAGAGCAGATCAAATAAGTAAAAACAATTAGTTGCCTTAAAATTGTGAAACAGTCTGCATTTGACTAAATTTTTAAATGTGCCACAAACTAATAATGTGTATCTCATATTACACAATTAGTCCAGTTCCTGAGTTTCATAAAGATGTTTATAAGAACAAAAGGAAATGCAGAAGAGTAGTCTGTCTATATTCATATTTACATTAGTATAAAAGGAGAAAAGAGCCTCCTAAATGTTCACTGAAACAATTTAAGGAAATAATTTAAAATATTTAATCAACAGCGAAAACATTAGCAATGGTCACTATTAGATTGAAAAGGAGCCTGCAGGATATTAGCCATTAAAAGCTTGATGAAGTTTTTAAAAGATTAGGATGGTCATCAGGAGTCTTAAGGCAAAGTTAAACTTATCAAAACTAATTTCTGCTTTTCCTTTTTCTGACTATATTTTATATCACAATGGAATAGAAATGATCAATAATTAATAGATACAAAATTATCTAAGATTATTTCTATTTTTAAATCCTTATTATGTCAACTTAAATTCTAGCTTAACATATTGGCATTTAAAATTGCTTTAAAAGTTATTAAAATACTAAATTAAGTAGAGACCATATATCAAAAGTATTAAGGTGGAAATAGGGACATTTTGTATATTCATAACATACCATCTCTGCTCTTAGAGGAGCTTTGAAGTACACTACATGTTTGACCAAATGTATTAGTCCCTAGAATTTTGGGGGATGCATTTAATTTTTATGCATTGTTACTAAAGTACCTATAGTTGGGCATATATAATATGGATAGTATTTCTGCACTATTTTGGAAATTGCTTAACAGTTAAGGCCTCAAATAGAAGGGAGGTGTCTAGCTACATTATAAGATTTATAACTATCAAATAAAAAAATTATGAGATAAATTAACATACCAACTAATGTTGAATGGATTGATAAAGCCAAAACATTTCTAGTTATTCAATTTAAAGGGCACTAAGTACCATAATTTCTATATTCAACTTGACTGTATAATCATTTATACCATTTATTTCACATGTCTCTGTATTAGGTGCTTGGTAGACATATTCTATAATCCCCATTACTGTTCTGAAAGTAGATGCCATCAATCCCATTTGACAGATGCAGAAACTAAGACTCAGCAATTAGAAAACTAGTCCCAGGACCCAATATGAATGTATTATTAAAGAGGCAAAGTTTTAATTAACAAACTTTTGGCTTTCTAACTACTGTATGGTAGGTTAAAATACAGCAATATTAGAATTATAACAATTATAAGATATTAGAAATCCTTTATCTGACAGAAACTAAGGTCAAATGATACCTAATATAGGATCATGGGTAACAAATTGACACATTTCAACAATACTTACCATTCAGTTACCCTACATTAAAAAAAAAAGTGTGTGTGTTCTCAAAGAATTTTCCTGCAATCTGGTAAAGACTTGGTATATCACACAGTAATCAAAACAGACTGAAAAAACAATGTACTATAAGGCATTACATATTTCACATGAATTCTGATTTACATATATTTGTCCACATACATTTTTAATAACTAAATTATAAACAGTAATAAGCAATATAAACTACCATGTAGTTTCACTTGTGCAAATTTAGCAACAGAAAGTAAGTTTTGTGTTTCTGAATCCAAATAAGTCCAAATTGCTATGGTTCATTTTGGACCATTCACTAGAAAAGTAACTTGTGTTTCTTCCAAAATTGTTGTTTGCTAACATTTTAGAAATCATATGTGAATGGAAAAGAAACTTTAAAGCAAGTGATTATGTGATTTTTGTTTTATAACATACCTTTCAGAGTATAAAAATTACAAGGGCACAGGCAGCATTTTTTGAAGAAAGAATAAATAGTGACTAGTACAGGATTGGAAACATACAATCTGGAAGCTTTGAAACTGATAAACATTTTATAACCAAATAATGAGACCACATATCAAAGAAAAGGTTAAAAATTTTTTTCTAAAATAATGAAAATGTATAGATTTTCTCTTAAAACAAATTTGTTTTAAAAGCTCTGTCCAAGTTTTTATCTTCAATAAAGGATAAAAAAAAAATCACCTTTAATTAAATCAAATAAATCCATTCCTAAAAAAAGAGTAGACTGTGAATGCTAGCCATTAGAAAGTTTTTTCCAAAAGTGTTTTCAAACTTTCTTATGTAAGCAGGTAGTTGTGCATTCATGAAACAACCTGCCGATGACCACACTGCTGACTGGACACTCCCAACAGCTCCAACTTAAGTTAAAAAATTACTTTGGCAAAATTTAAATTTTGTTACTTAACAAAATCATCACCTCAAAATGCTTCAAAATTCAAATAATTAAATACAACTAAGAATTACATCCATAGTTTTACTACCACCTGCCAAAACATGAATCACAAAATTTGATATTTTAAAGACAAGTCATTAATTTGTAGTATAAACAGCTGGCAACTCTAGACTGTTTCATCGTTGGTAAGTGATTCTCTACATTATCTTTAATACTGAAAGCTGACAAGTGTTCAGAACATTAAAACATCACAATATGGAATGTTACTTGATATATGGACATTAGTGCATGGGCGTAGCTATATTGATTATTATGACAGCTTGAGTGTTTACTTTGTCTTTTACTTATCCATCACTTTCTGTAAGAACCATAAACCCTGGATCCTAACATCTGAGCTGTAATAATTAAAGAGTAGAAAGAGCAATAGAAAGAAGGAAATCTTAAAATTACAATGCAGGTGGTTAGGAAAATTTTCTCTTAGGCACTCCAAAAGAAGATTAAAGCATGAATAGTATCTGAGAAACATGTGAGCTTAAAATTTTCAAATTTTCTCACAGTGCCCCAAAGAATACAAAATAATATAAAGGAAAAGTTGTTATTATTTCTGAAATGCACCATAAACCCTCAACCTGAAAAGGATGAGAAACAGTGACTTAAGTAAACTTACACAGTAATAGTGGGCAACTGAAATGATTGGTTGACTATATTTTTGAGCTACAGGATCCTACCTTAGATAACAGACATTTTGCTACTCTTTCTAGCATCAACAAATAGCTTCATATTCAGTAGAGTGGTAATGTCAAGGGAATTCCAACTGTATGCTTGCCCCATTTTTCACTCAAAAACTGAATAAACTTCATTCAGCTATAATCTTCACACTGAGGAAAACTCATTACCATATCCTAAAACTCAAAATACTTTGTTCTGGCTCATTTACTTACATCTGATCCATAATCTACCACAAGATTATTACTTTAAACTTATTTAGAAATACTAAATGAGTTAAAAGTATTTAGAAATACAAGTAGATATAATAAAAATAACTTGCCAAATCAAGCCAAATACATTTTTAAATTATACAAATTATTAATAGGAAATTTAGAAAACACCAAAAAATTGAATCAGAAAATAAAACTACCCCAGTTCTGAGAAAACCAGCAAACATTTCCATATATAGCCTTCATCTTTCAAAAATTTTGCATATATTTATTTTAGGGATAACACAATAGATGACTGCTTTGTACCTCACTCTTTACATGTGAAGCACTGCTCATTTGTTTACTTAAGGTTTTGAGAAAACTTCCTATGTTAATAGATAATCTTTCATTACACGATTCTTCAATGATTGAAAAGAATGTGGCTATAAACTTACTCCCATTACTAGTCATTTTTTTTCACTATTTCAAGTACCACTGAAGACACATTTGTGAACATGTTTGGTTATTTCCTTAAGTTAAATTTCTAGAAAGGCAAGGAAAGCCAATGGGACAGTTCAAAGGTTTTTTATATGTACCATCCTACCTGTTCCAGGGAAGTCGGCCAAGTAAGTGCATTATGCCACATTTGCTTCTAACAAAACAAATCAGGTGAACTGTAAATTGATTTAAAAAATGCCCATTTCTCTTTTGGGATGTTTATCTCTCTTGTAATAAAAAAGTTTCTGTTATTAAGCATTTCAACACTTAATTCTCTGAGGCTACATCTATAAAACCCTAGTTTTAAATCAGATTTTTAAAATATTTCAGACCAATAGTATAATGTATGATGTGTATACCTCTTAGTAGTGCACACATGCTACTACTTTTAGCCACATTACTGTTTGAAGTTTATGGAAACTGATAATCAAACGACTAGCTGAATATGGTTTTGGCTAAATATGTTATATTTAATACATGCATTTAGTTTAGCTCTTTCCAGAACCCTGTAAAATCAAAGAATAGCATTTGTTTTTAATCTTAGAAGTTTATGACTTTAACAATGAGAGAAAATACCAACAGTGGTTTATAGGGTAAAAAAAACAGATGGTCAAGGACTGTGGGGTTTCTGGGGTCTTTTGAGTTTCTAAGAGGAAAAGCAAAGTTAGTATGGAAGAAAATGTACAATTTTTTTTAAAGAAATGGAAGACAATGGGTGACAATCCATTTGCTATAAACTAAAATGTTATATAAAATGTATGTTTTAAAGATTTCCTTTTTAAAAGCACCAGTGAGTCAATGAAATGATAAAAAAGTTAAGCTTAGTTTAAAGAAAGCACCCAGGTACTTGTGTTTGAAAATATTTACATATTTAGGCAAACCTGAGTTTCAATTGAAAGGATAAAACCCACTATAAAAATACATGGGAAAGAACCTGTATACAAAGACTTTGCAAAATAGGAACTCCAAGTAGCTAATAAACATGAAAAATTATTCAAACTCATTAGTCATCAAGGAAATGCAGTAAATGCACAATGAAATTTCTTTAGACACTTACCAGACTGGCAAAAATTAAATATTTGACAATAAGAAGTGTCTGAGTTTAAGGGCACCATTATTTGGGAAGACAGTTTGGCATTATCCAGTCAAGTCAAAGACAGGGAATATTCTATGATTCAGCAGTTCCACTACTAAACCATTATACTTATAAAGAAATTAATTTCCATACATAGTAAAATGTATAAGAAAGTTGGTAGTAGCATTGTTCATAGTAAACCAAATTGGAAGCTAGTCAAATGATTGTAATGGTGAAATAGGTAAGAATCCATGTATCTTCTTATCTCTGAGGACATAATTCTATAAAGAAATGAACAGGCTACATATAACATGGATGAATAGTACATATTCTGTGAATATAAGTTCATACAAATATATTCATGAAACTCAAACATAATAAGCTATTTTGATTAAAGAATATATATATATATATATATATATATATATATATATATATATATATATGTAGTAAGAAGCAAGAAAATAATTATCATTTGTTAATATAATGGTTATTTCTGGGGAGGAGGAGGTAAAATGTGATTGTAACCCTGTAAAAATCATGCTAGAGGCCTTCAAGGTTCTGGCAGTGTTCTCTTTCTTGCACTGTTTGATAGTTAGCTAGCTTTATAGTTATTCATTAAATTGTACATACATGTGTTTTGTTTAGTATAATGTATGTATGCATTGTTTCATAGCAAAATTATAAAAAATTAAAAATAGGAAATGCAGATAAGTCCCTACATTATCTCCCTTATTCCAATTTTGATGGTGTCTGTTCCATTTGTTGGGTGCATTTTCTCTTTCTTGAACTACCTAGATTTTTCCCTCTTTCTCTTTTTTCCCCCCCTCTGTCCCATTTTCCGTCTCTTTGTTCTTATTTCTGAGACATTGTCTCTCATTGTCTCTCACTCTTTTTAAGCTTTTTGTTTATGCTATAGTTCCCTTTACTTTCCAAGAGTCCAGTTTTTATTTTCAGTTTTGATTAATTTCTTTAGTTTAAAAAAAAAACAACTTCATTCTTATGGGATAAAAGTGGTATTTTCGTATCTCTGAGAACATAAATAGGTCTGGAGGAAATTTCCTTCTCTCTACATATTTTCTTTTTCTTCCAAGATGGAGTCTTCTGTCTATTTTGATCTCTGCTTCAAAACTAGAAGCTATTTTTCTTTTTATCCTGTAAGGATACAGATATATAATTCAACTCTGTTTCTGTTGCAACAAACTATTAGAAAATGAAATTTAAAATAAGTAAACATTTATAATTGTAGGAAAACACATACACAGTTTTTTAAAAAAAGACTTGCAGGAGCTCTAAAGAAAAAAAATAGTGTAAACATTGCTGAAGGAAACTTAAAGAAATCTAACTAAATGGAGGGATATACAATGTTCCTAGATTGGAAGGCTCATATAGTTTTCTCTTATCCCCCTATCAACCTATAAATTCAAGAAAATATCAGTCATAATCCCAGCAGGCTTTATGTGTATGTTTAGAATTACTTATAAAGTACATATGAAAATGCAAAGAGCTTAAACCTTGGGCCTACCTTCTTTTGAAGGGAGGGCTATTTATCTGTTGAAACATGACACTAATTTTAAAAAATGTATTCATTCATTTACTAAATGTTTTTTGAGTACTAGGAATTAAGTACAAATAATGAAGGCAGCTCAGCCAATAAATCTGAATCAGTTCTTCAGTCTGTGGGCATAACACAACTCTCCTTTCAGATGTTTGATTAATGGCTGTAGTTTCAGAATGACTGTATCTTATAGTACTTGATTTAGTCAGAAGCCTAAAGTATTAACATATTTAAGTCGCAGTGCCAAATTAAGAATGAATAATAGGATAAAGGAATGTTAAAGAAAAACAAAGGAAATTTCCTTTTGCCAAAGACTTGGCTGAATCTGTTAAATCAGAATCAGAGGCATTTTTTAATTTATGAGGTCCTCATTTGAGTAGTTTGTGTATGTGTCTGGGGAGAGGGTATCAGGGTTTGAACTCAGGGCCTAGCACATTCCAGATAAGCACTTTACCACACAGCTACATCACCAGCCCCTTTTTAATGTAATTTTGAGGCAGGATCTTGCTAAGTTGCCCAAGCTGGCCTGAAATTTGCAGTTCTCCTGCCTCAGTCTCCCTAGCAACTGGGAGTAAGGATATGTATCATCATGCCCAGCTAAGAGCTTTTTAATATTGATAGTAAATGGCTTATAGCAAAAGGAGATGCTGTACTTACGTAGTCATTGAAACAATAGTGATTTGGGGAAGAAAAGTTGAAAACAAAATTCATCACTCAGCAACTAGAATGCCAATAAAAAAATGACAAAACAACAAAAAAATACATATATATATATATTTTCACCAAACTGGTCTTTTCAGAGACATCTGTATACATGGCTCACAACTAATCCAACTGTAGTATCCCTTTCAAACACAAGTCTTCTAGATGTTCAGTTATTTATTTATTTATTTTTGCATTCAGAAAGCTGAAGTTCTTAAAATATTCTTAGACAAGTATTATGTTTTGATTATTAAAGTAGAATCCCTGGGAAAGAAAAGACATTTCAAATAAATTTTGGCAGAATATAGAATTATTTCATTTGCAACAGATAACATATGCAAATACTCGCAATTTTTATTATGAATTGAACTGAAATGTTAGTGCTATGAGCTTGACATCAATAGAGTTTTTATAGGAAGAAATAGAGAAGACCGGAGAATGAATATATTTCATCACATCATGTCCTGGCTCATATCCATTTGATGTTTGTCCAGGATGATGCAATTGTTAGGTCATCAGCTATTTTACTGATGCCACGTTCAAAATGATAAATTGGTTTCTCAGACCTTTAACAGAAATCCAGGACAGCCATAGTTAAAGCAGTATAAATAACAAAAAAGTGACATGAGAGAGTTTCAGACGGGGGTGAGGTGAGGGGGACTTTGGAAACTTATCTGTTCATTTTTTGATAACGCTATAGTGAAATGACTCTCTCACTTGCTATTTGGTAGGCAAAGTAACATTTAGCAACATCTCTGAAAATGGGTTCTATTAATATCCCCATTTTAAAGATAAGGAAACAGGTTTAGGAGGAAGGCAGGCCAAGGCTACCAAGGTGGTAACTCTGTAAGAACGAAAAATTAGATTCTCAGACTTTTAGTTAAGGAGTTTTCTTCTTCTTCCTATTCTTTTTTTTTTTTTTTGTTCACTATATTGTTGTTCTCCATGTTGATGATACATTGGTAACATTTACCATGGAGATATATTTGACAAGTCAACTTTCAAAGACAAGTTGGGAAGGTCATGAAAAATTTTCATGTCAGTATGGGAAAAGGTTCCCAGAACCCAACAGAAGGAGATATTTTATGATAAAATTAGAAAATCTTGAGTGAGTGCTGAGTCAGAATGCAAGGAAAACTGATTTTGAGTTCTTAACCAGGAGTCAGGCAATGTGCTCTGTATTTAGGAATGTAATTACAACTAGGAAGGCAGACTTGTAACTAGTAAGATAAATTTTGTTTTTAAATGGATAGTTGTATACATTGTGATTTCTGCTGTCTTGGGAGAGAATGTGGAAGGACCTTTAAGTAGAGGTGTTAAGGAAGTCTTCCTGGAGAAGATGGCATCAGTGCTAAGAAATGGAAGAGCAAATGGGGGAGGGGGTTGAGGAAGAGAAGATAGCATGTACAAAAGTCTCCTGGTACAAAGAGTACAATTCTTTTGGGGAAATTTAAAGACAACAAAAGAGGACTGATAATATCCTAAAGAACAGTAGAAAATGCAGTCCAATGAAGGTTCCAAATGATCTGGTAAGTCATAGGTATAAATGTAAGATGGCATCTAGAGAAGGTAACAATCTTAGTAACATGATGTTAATACTGCATTTTCACATTTAGAATGGCACAGTATTTAAATTAAAAGCATTCCCCCATCCCCAGCAATGCACAACTAGCAGGATTCCAGATGTCCTCCTATCATTAATTCACTGGATGACCATCATCAACTCAATAGAGCTTTCTTAGATGACTTCTCTGACTTACACATAAAGCCACTTAGCTTGCAGTGGGCAGCAGGCAGGATGCTGGACCTGATCAAACGTTTTGTCAGGATTCTTTCAGTTCTAGCATTCATGATGCTCTGACTCAGATACATGAAGGCAAACAACCCGGGATGAACAACATAGAGAATTATAGTAGTAACTATTTTAGTTAGTTTTTGGGTTGCTATGACCAAAATATCCAATACTCCCACCAATACCCTGTCACTCTCAAATTTCTGAGAAATCTATAAATCTTTAAGTTATCATAAATTCACCCATTTATGAAAATTATATTGTACACTATTAATTAGCCCACCAATAAATAGATTAATAGTTTATGGGACTTTCTAGCATTACCTGTTGTTCAGATAATCAGCTTAAGAATCCTGAGAACAACCAGATCACTATAAACTGTCTTTTGATGACCAAACTGATGTCATTCATCTCTACTTGCCTTCCCCTACCCACTGATTACAAAGTTTTCTTTTTAAAAGAGGAGCCAAGAACCCCGCCCCAAACAGGTCTCTCAGTCTTGAGATGGCCCACATTCTCCCTTCAATGTATATTCCATGCTTTCCTAAATAAATTTGTGCTTCTACTGATATGTGTCAATTTATATTTCTGTCCTGTACATATTGGGGCATCACTTGTCCTAGGTCTAGTTTCCCTTTTCTCTGGGAATTCCTGGGGACCCTCTTCTGGTAATATCTCTTCTCCTAGGGCAAAGCATAGAGTAGACTCCAGAAAAAAGATGAGACAGGACAGAAGAGGAAAATGGGTTTCTATCCCAGCTATTTAATAAAATAGCACTTTATCCCCAGTTTAGTTTATGATGTTTTTATCTATGATTATTAAATTAATTAAACAACAGCACTAGAGGCCTGAATATGTAAGAAACTGAATTTTTCTGTTACTATAAAATAGCAAATTAAAATTTCCCAATTTTGTAAGATCTCTGGTTTGCAAGGAAAAGACCACCACTGAAACAAATTTCAAGTCCCAGCTGTGGCTAAAATATTCTTAAAAAGATGTCAATACAGTATAACAGCAAAACTGGAATGATTAGGACTTAAAAAACTTAACACAGCTATACTTTTAAATTTCTTATGACACATTAGCTGATTCAGAAACAAAACATAGCAAATAGTTCCTTGGTTTAGGATAAGGAGTGACACATTTTCTTCATAAGCAGAAAATCAAATAAGATTCCTTGAAAATTCAAGATTGCTTGCCAGAAACAGTGAATGTAACAAGGCTATTCAAAACTGATTTTTGATATTACTAACGCAGCAATAAGAGTGTGCCTTTATATGTGCACTGTGTTTTATGATTTCCAGTACAGGCTCTAATAATTAGCACTATAAAGGAAACCCCTCCTCAGAGAGAGAGCATGATTCTTTATAACAAACAGTTTCCTCCTTGCCCCCTCTCTTTTATGAATGCTTAAAGGTTAACAGTATTTAAAATGTCAAATATCCACATGCTCAAAAATATAACAATTTTTTTTACAATTATCTTATTACAGTTTTTTTGGATTGTTTTGCCAAATTAAAAAGTAGAAACTAAATTTGAATATATTCTCATGTTCCAAAAGAAACACAATCTGTAACATTTTTACAAGTTACACTTACTAAAATTTGTAAGAACTAAAACCTGAACCAGTATTACCTATTCCCCCTTTTTAAGAGATGAGTGAATAAAGGAGGAAAAAACTGCACCTGCAAATTTACAACTAAGCCAGTGCCATTACTTTGAGACCCCAAAACTTTTTAAGAGGGTGTCACACTAAGGAAGAGTAAAAAGTCTTTTTCATTTATAAATCCCATTTCAATTTCATGACATTTCTAATGCATATTCAAGTGTGTAGACAGGTACTTTTTGGATTTTCCTATACATAGACATGGAGAGCCAAGAGTTATTTTAGGTGTTATCTTTTGCTTCCTAAGAATTTGAGCCTAAAAAGGCCATCTCCTCCCCCTAATCAAGAATGTTCAATCATATTCCTATTGAAGGCATTTATACCAAACTAAATGTCAAGGGATAAATGTTTGTGTGAAATGACACTGATGAAGGCAGATAATAATCCTATCAAAAATGTGCTGCTCATATATACTACAGTGATACAACAACATCAGTGTTTATAGCTGGTACAATTCACAATAGCTAAGTTATGGAACCAACCTAGGTAATCTTCATCAGATGAATGGATAAAGAAAATGTGGTCTATGTACACAATAGAGTATTACTCAGCCATAAAGGAGAACTTTATTGAATAAGCCAGTTTGAAAAAAATCAAGTCTAATGTTTTCACTGATATGATGAAGCTAATCCAAATTGGGGGTAAGGGGGCAGAAAATAGAAGAAAGATCAGTAGAGTAGACAAAGGGGAAGGGAGGAAGAATGGGATAAGGAAAGACAGTGGAATGAATCTGACCTAATTTCCTATGTATACATATGAATATAGTACAGTGAATCTCACCATCCATTAAAAATTAGTTAAATAGCATAGAGATCTGTAGAGGAAAAGGAATGGGGAAGGAAGAGGGAAGGGAAAGGGGAAGTACTAGAGACTGAGAACAAATTATATTCCACGATTTTCTAATTATGTCAAAATGAATACTACTATTATGTATAACTAAAAAGAACCAATAAAAATGTGTGGCTATTTCAAAATAGCCAACCTAGGTGCCCTTCAACAGATGAATGATAAAGAAAATGTGGTATATATACACAATGGAATATTGTTTTCACATAAAGAAGAATGAAATTATGGCATTTGCTAGTAAATGGATGGAACTGGAGACTATCGTGCTAAGTGAAATATGCCAATTCCAAAAAATCAAAGACCAAATGTTCTCTGATATTCAGATGCTGACTCATAATAGTCAGTGGTGGGGGCTGGGAGTTGTTCACCAGATTGGACAGGAGTAAGTGGGGGGAAGAGAGGAGGGATGGGAATGGAAAAGACAGTAGAATGAAGTGAATATAACATTCTTATGTTCATATATGAATACACAACCAGTGTAATTCCACTTCATGTACAGCCACAAAAATGGGAAGTTATACTCTATATAAGTAAGTGAAAATATATTCTACTGTCATGCATTAACTAAAAAGACCAAAGTTAAAAAAAATGTTGTGAAAATACAGCTTTTATATAACCTCTCAAGACCCAATACCTTTATTTTGTAGAGAATAAAATTAAAATTTCTTCCATTAGCAAAATATGGCTCCACTATCAATGTACAGGGTGCCTTTCTAGAATATGCTTTCACTCCTTTAAGGACCTGTGTCAGCTTTCAATCTTTCCCCCACTGAAGCTTCTGAATTTCAGTTCATTGGTATATTTCTGGTCTACCTCAAAATATAGGTAGTTATTCTTCACTAGCCATCTCAAATCTCTGGGCCTCTATGAAGTTTTTTTTATCATTCCAGCCCATAACTTTGATGGCAAATTATCAGTTGATTTTGTATCATAGCATCAACTCACCTTTCTGGTAGCATATTTCAGAGTCTCAATTATAAGATTTGAGTGTGACTTCCAATAAGACTACAAAAATTCTCACTGAAACAGTAAAATATAACAGCAAATAACAAGATGCTATATTATTGGTTTTAGAAATAGACATAACTACCAAATTTATAGAACTGATTTTAATTATTTGTGGATTTCATATTTGTAAGTTTGCCTACTTGCTAAATTTATTTATTAAGCCCCAAATCAATACTTGCAGTGCTACTCTAGATAAGCACGTTGTGGGGGAGGAGTCTGAACTGACATGCACATTCCCAACTGAGGTCAAACAAAGCAACACCACTGCCTTCTTGTTTCAGGGCTCTCATACTGTAAACAAGCATCCTTATAATGATATAATCAGTGCCACATTTTTTTGCAATGTGTGCTCTTGGTTGGTGATTTGCTATTTAAGATAGTCTCCATACACAGTGCTGAAATGTTGTCCAGTGTCCTTAAGGACAAGAAGGCTACGAGGTACCTTAAGGAGAAAGTGTAAGTCTTAGAGAAGCTTTGATCAGGTATGATTTATAGAGGTGCTTCCTTTAAATTCAGTGTTAATGAATTAATGACAGATATTTAATAAGGTATCTTTAAATAGAAAGACACACAAAAACAGTTACATATTGGTAGTAAATGTACTGACAAAAATGTTACAATCAGGCGCTTTATTTCCTCTATACACACTGGTTTAGTACTTGTTGATATAGTATTTGCTGAAAACTTTTTAGGACATAATTACCATGAAAAATGAAAATCAATTATATATTCATATGATGAAATATATGCACCCATTAAAAATATGATGTAGGCTGAACATGGTGGTGTACATCTATAATCCTTGTATATCAGCAGGATCACAAGTTACTAGGTCTGCCTAGGCAATTTAGAACTTGTCTCAAAATAAAGAGGGCAGGGGATAGAGCTTAGTGGTAAAGCACTTGCAAAAACAACATTGGACCTAAAGTTCAGCCAATTTGGAAAGCAGTATGGAGATTCCTTGGAAAGCTGGGAATGGAACACCATTTGACCCAGCTATTCCCTTTCTCTGACTATACCCAAAAGACCTAAGAAGAGCATACTACAGGGACACAGCTACATCAATGTTCATGGCAGTACAATTCACAATAGCTATACTGTGGAACCAACCTAGATGCCCTTCAATAGATGAATGGATTAAAAAAATGTGGCATTTATACACAATGGAATATTACTCAGCACTAAACATTAACAAAATCATGGCATTTGCAGGGAAATGGATGACATTAGAGCAGATTATGCCAAGTGAAGTTAGCCAATCCCTAAAAAACAAATGCCAAATATCTTCTTTGATGTAAGGGGAGTGACTCAAAAACAGAGTAGGGAGGAAGAGCATGAGAAGATGATTACCACTGAACAGGGACAAGAGGTGGGAGGGAATGGGAGGGAGAAGGGGAATTGCACGGAAGATGAAAGGAGACCCTCATTGTTACACAAAATTACATATATGATGGTGTGAGGGGGAAGAAAAAAAAGAAAGAAATGTGTCACAGTCGATTGGGTAGAGAGAGGTGATGGGAGGGGGGGATAGGAAGGGCAGCAGAATACAACAGACAGTAGTATTGCTGTATGTATAAACGTGGCTGTATAACCAATGTGATCCTGCAATCTGTACACATGGAAAAATAAGAATTCATACCCCATTTGAATCAAATGTATGATACGTCAAGATCATTGTATTGTCTTGAGCAACTAATAAAAAAAATTGGATATACCCTACAATATAAATACATATACAAATATATACATACATACTTACATAAAACCTGTAGGTGGAATGATTCTATTCTTTTGTAGATACATTATAAATTTTATGAGTGTAGAAAAATAAAAATGTCTAGGAAGATATACATCAAAATACTAAATTATTAATAGAAGATATTTGACTTCTAGGTGATTTTTACATTTTATCTCAGATTTATGTCTTCTTCAAAAGTTTAAAAGAAAATGATCTCCAAAAGAATTTGACTCAAGTACAGATCTTGTCCTTAAATTTATAATGGTTCTCTTCTTCCTTCCATCTGTCCACCCACACATACGTTCATGTATCCATCCATTTAATTATTCCTCCCATTAACAAAGATTTTTATATACATATACTTTTAATGAAAATTTTGACTGCGTTTTCTTTTAAAAAAATTTGAATGGCTCAATTTAAGAATTTTACGTAAATAGAGAATAGGTCTTACTATTTTGTAAATATTTTCCCACAAATGTTTTTGCATTACTGACAGAGAAAAACGGATATCCAAATAATTGCTTTTAAATCTAGTGCAATTTTGTACAAATTTCTTTTTCTTTCTTTCTTTTTTTTTTTTTTTTTTTTTTGCAATACTGGGGATTAAACCCAGGAATGCTTTGCCACCAGGCTATTTTGAAACAGCGTCTAGCTAAGTTTTACAGATTGTCTTCCAACTTTGGACCCTCTGGCCTTGGCCTTGAGTGCCTGGCATTACCATTCTATGTAGTCTCTCTTCTCGAATTCCTCTTTCCCAAATATATCATATTATTGCTTTGGTTTATCCTGTACACAACTGCCAAAGTAATATTTCTAAGGTATAGCAGACAGCAAATAATTCTTGGCTCAAATATATAATGGTTCTCTTCTGCCTTTAGAATAAAATTCAAACCCTTTATCAAGATAATAAAAATCTTCCATTATTTGGTCCCAATCTACATGCCAAAGCCTAGGCCTACAATTCAAACACCTGACTTTTATAAAAAGTGCCAATTTAAAAAAATTAAACACAAAAGTCAAGATTTAAATTATGGGCATGCAAGATGAGATTCACTGAAGAATAATTTCATTCTTTTGTTTAAAAAAAGGGGGTGGGGGCAGGCTTCTGTTATGGTTTGGATGTAACATGTCAGCCAAAAGCTCTGAGGTATAATGATTGAATTATGAGAACCTTACCCCAATCAGCAAATTAATCCCCTGACAGGATTAACTGAGTGGTACTGAAGGCAGGTAGGGTATGGCTAGAGGAGGTGGGTCACTGGGGTTCTACCTTTGGGTTTATATTTTTAATCTGACAAGTAGAGTGTCTCTGTTTCTTAACCATCTTGTGAACTGCTTCCCTCTGCCATACTCTTCCACCATGATGAGCCCCGAAGATGGAGCCAACTGTCTATGAACTGAGACCTCTGAAATCATGAGCCCTCAAATAAACATTTCCTCCTCTAAAATTGTTCTTGTCATGTTTTAGTCACAGCAGTGAAAAAGCTGACTAAAACATTTTAATTTTTGTTAATTTTAAAGTAAATTTTAATATGGATAAAATTCCAATCTTCATATAATTTACAGGTGAACTTTTATGTATGATCTTCTTATTCCTTTAAATAAAAATCTGCATCTTTAGAAACCTTCCAGTTAGTAATGTGATTCTATGAAATAGCTCTAAGCACAGCATTTTCTGGGTTGCAGAACCATATAAGGCAAGATTTAAGAAAACCACTAGGTCTTGACTAGTTTTTCATTATTGTAATAGTACAGAATTCTGTAGTCGCCACTGTTTGATACTCCACTGGCTTAGGCAGGTAAATGGTTCACCATCCATCATCTTCAAATAAATGCTTTGGCTATAATACATTTCTGGAGACAAAGGTTAGATTTTCCCCCCTCCTTTCCAAGATAATTTGTCTAATGAAAGAATCCTCAGTTTTTTTCATGTAACTCAACATCTCCTGGTCCCCCAATAGTGGCAATAAATTAAATAAATTAAAAATAGATCAGAGAAACTCCCAAATATCCCCGTACATCAAACAAGGTGAGGGACAAGCCAATTTGTGAAATTCCTTTTAATTATTAAGACTCTTTTTAAAACTTCTTTTCATCATATTAGAGTTATTGAGATCCAATGAATCAGTTCTAATAACTTCCAGGGGATTTCTAATATATCTCATAAGCCTTAAAATATCTTGTAAGATATTTAATAAATTAATACAGTTGTGCCTTTCTCACACTTTATAAAGAAGAGGAAATGAACAAGTTAAAAGGCATTTTTCTAATCTGGACTGCAAGTCACAAGCTTGATGCTGCTTGAAGCCAGCTGGCATAAGGCCCATTTACAGTAAGTTGTTTACTCCCTGCCTACCAATCATGCCACAGAGAAAGAATGCCTACAGACACAGTCATAGTGTCTTTTCAAGAGATCAATAACAACAACAAAAAGGTTTATAAGTTTTATTAAAATTATGCAGGTATTATTTTGAATATTCCAAAACATTCTAGTCCACTGTCCATAATCTAAATATTTTTAAGTCATCTCTATTTTAGACAATTATAAAATAATGTTTTGGAATATTCATCAATGGAATGGGTGAGTATTCCCTAGTTATTTTAAGTACATTTTAAATATAATTTTAATGGCTATAATATCTAT
Organism: Marmota monax; assembly: GCF_021218885.2. Taxonomy (NCBI): domain Eukaryota; kingdom Metazoa; phylum Chordata; class Mammalia; order Rodentia; family Sciuridae; genus Marmota; species Marmota monax. The sequence goes on along the minus strand of NW_026693712.1, from coordinate 15,559,656 downwards.
CTTAAAATGGATTTGAACTTAATTCAACTGAAATTGATTTAAGTGTCACTAAAGAATACTTAGCATAAAGACTGAGAAGAGTATGCAATAGGATACCAAGGAATATAGAAAATAGAAAGAAATGAACTGTGATGATCAGCACAGAAATAGATATGGGCATAGTGGTGTACACCTATAATCCTAGTGAGTTGGGAGCCTGAGGCAGGAGGATCACAAGTTCAAGTTCAGCCTCAGCAACTTAGCAAGACCCTATCTCAAAATTAAAAAAATAAAAAGGACTTGGGATGTAAAATGTACTTGGTAAAGTACCCCTGGGTTCAATCCCCAAAGTGTGGAGGGGAAAGAAACAAGAAAATCAGTGATTCGAATTAGTGATTCCTCCTCAGCCCCTAGAAATCAGCGTTTGTTTGGTCCCCTGATAACCTCTTCACACTCCCCATGGCCAGTTCAGTTCAGGAACAATCAGGAAATAACAAACCCTTTCTCTTGGAGTAAACTTTATCCTCTTTGTATTCCATAAGTAAATTGTCTTCCTAAGAAGGCTACATGCCATTGTTGATAGCAGCTGCCATTGAAAAGTTCAAGACAGATCTACTCAATAAACAGTGAATGTTAAAATGAGTGACATGTCTTAGGTTATCTCATCAGTATCAACTTAATCCTAGAATAAAATCACCATTTTGAATAAATCCTACCATAAAAGGTCTTTAGGAATCTAAAGTAGTTTTTAAGCTGTACGTCTGTAGCAAAAAGTTGACCAACCACAGTTATGACAGATACCTTGAACAGCTTCTGTGGAAAAAGGAAGACACTCCTAAAACCCACAAAAACACCCCAAACTAGCTACTATAAAACAGTCAAAAAGCACTATTGTGTAGGACTTGGCTTCTCTGGTTTCTTCCGTATGTGTTTCTTGAGCCGATTTTTCAGTAGGCTCTGGAAACCTACATCTTTTATGGTATTCTAAATATCATTTCATACAACTGTTTTCAAGTTCAGCAGCATTTTCACTTAATTCCCAAGTCCAAACGGCAAAGCAAATCACTTCATTAACGATATAAGATTGTGGATTATAATATATATATATTTTTTAAGATCCTCAGAGCTAGTCTGGGTCTGGTTTGCTGTCCTCTCCTACCCCACTTTTAGCCCTTTATACCCAATAATTTTGGCAGTCAGTTCCTATAATCCTTTTGTCCTATAATAATGTTTCTTCTGCTGCTGTTAGCTGCTAAGCAAGGCAGGTTTCTTTAGGGGCAAACTCCTACATCAATGGACCTTCCTTCCAAGTGTGCCTTCATTTCAATTGAAACTTTTTGGTGAAACTTAGGAAGAACCTGCCAAGGTCACAGAGCCTCATTCTTTTGGGTACTTAGAGTAAACCTGGCTAACTGTAATATTGAGCTGAGCATGCCCAGAAGCATTTGGGTCCACCATCATCACTTTTTAAACATGTGCTATATATTGCTTTGAGTTAAGCATGTCCAGAAACACATCAACCATCTTTCTTTTTTGAACTGAGACCTTAAACTGAGCATATTTAAGTACCCCTACATGTACTTTCCCATAAAAATATGTATAGGCTTTCCTAATAAAATTCCATGCTCTTTCCTTAGGGAGAACATTGCTTTGCAGTAACTCTAGCGATCTCCTTGCTTGCTGTGGGTAATAAATCTTTATCTTCTGGTCATGTTTATTGGCTTTGCCCTTGCCACAGAGTCTGTGTTATGTTCATTTACACTACATCTTTTGCTTTTGTGCTTCTTCTCATTTCTATTTCTTCCAAAAAAGATGACGTCCAATTTTATTTTAATAACTAAATCATCAGATACTATTTTTCTAGACATTGACTTGTTTCCTGAAAAAGCTTAGTGCTAGTGATCTTAATACTCAGATTAATTTTAAGCCCCTAGACCAGAAAGAACATATATAGAGTCCTAGGAATCATTAAAGGTCATAATATACAGGTTATTTCTAAGATCTCAATGCGGTGTAAGATTTAACTTAGACTTCAATCAGTAAGTAAATCAATCAAACAAAATTCTGTCTTTGTTTCCAGTAGTTAGTACCCCAAAAGGTACCATGAATTTGGAAGTTGTGTATCTTATAATAAATAACTAAGGGAGAGTGGTACTCACTTCCTCAGTCAGTTCTAAATCCAAAGGGCTAAAGAAGTACCAACTATTCATAAAACTGCTTGAAAGTTTTATACTTTTAAAGTACTGCTACTGTATTTTATATAGGAAAGCAAGTTAGTTTTTCAACATTGGTAAATACCTTAAAAGGAGATCATACACAAAGAAAATTCAAATTTAGGCAGGGAAATGTAATTATAGTTCTATTTCTTAGGTACAGTTCTGGCTTTCACTTTCAATTTTAACCAATATAAAAATCACTCATTTAAATAAAGTCTTTTTTATTCTAATCAAATTATCACAGCAAGAAAAAGCTAAAATTAGAGAAAAAGATACATGTTTTATTTAACAAATGAAAAAAATTCTAAACAATTTTAAGAGAATTCTATAAATCTTCACTTATAACTGAATCGGCAAGGTAGTACCTTCAAAATAGCATTTCTGACACTCAAGATAAAAGAAAATGCTGTGCTAATATTTTAGTTGTCTTCACTGAAAAATACATACCTTCACAATTTCATTATCTCTTATTTTAAGTGGTATTGCAATCAGAAGTTCATAAACCCTTCCTAGTCTCCCCTCATCCTCTCCTGCTCCTCGCCTTCCCTTATTCAGTTGTGAGGCTTTCAGAACTAAAATTAGTTCTGAAAAACCTAACTGAAATCCTGAAACAAAAACTTTAGCAGATAACTTCTCGAACAAATACCTGATCAAATCAAATGAACAGTGCCTTCATCTGAAGATAGCCAGATTAAGATATCTGGACCTTTAGGTCATTGTATTCTACCACATAAGGAATTAAGGTGAGGCATGTTAGAATTGGGGATATGTGTCTTTTCCTGTCATTCCTCTCTTCCAGCAGCTCTTTCCACTTACCACCCCAATAAGTGAGACGAAATTTTTATATTTTAAGTTTTGTTCTATTTCTCATTTAGCCGACATTTTAAAAATATTTTTTAGTTATACATGGACACAATATCTTTATTTTGTTTATTCATTTTTATGTGGTGCCCAGTGCCCTCACATGTGTGAGGCAAGTGCTCTGTTGCTGAGCCACAACCCCAGCCCATGTTTTGCTGACATTTTTAAACGGGCATTAATATTCAATATTTACTATATGGAGAACTCCCCACTTAAGATTTTTCCCCTTAATCATATTCAAATGAGACCCATATTAGCTCAGTAGTGGACAGGTCAGAAAAGGACACAAAAAAACAAAGAAAAGCTTTGGAACATCTTCTACATTAAAAACAAGTATCCCACAAAAGGAAAGGATTTAATTCTAAAGACACATAGTCTTAACGTCATTTTGACCCTGAGTCATGAATATGATAGCATCTTTTGAACACTTTAGCCATTATAAGCAACTAATATCTAGTACCATTAAATATTTATGGAAAGAATTCTGTTGTGTAAATATTAACAAAGAATTCTAAACAGGAGTCTCCTAACTCTTCCCTTTGCCTTTCACTTTAACCCACTCTAATCCATTCTTTCTGATTCAAGAGTTTAAAAAATCTTATCAGCAAAATCATTTCTTTTAAAATTAAATCTTAGGCAGAACCTCCAATATATAAAACACGTAAAAAAGATGACATTTTTTCTGAAAAACCTTTTATACATTCAAATTTAAAATATTAATCTATATAGGAAGAAATCAATAAGATCAATGATGCTGTTTTAATAAAACCAATAAAAACGAAATGTAAGTATCAGACAATAGTTATGCCAGGCTTGTCATCAAACTTTACATGGAGTCACCTTTGGAAAACCACTGACCTAAAACCTTGTGAATAGCTTGAAGTCTCATTTCCAAGTCTTTCTCAATTCTTTTACCCCTTATAAAAAAACAAAACTCAAACTTTAACAAGTCCCATCAAAATCTGAACTATAATATTATCTCTCACTAGTTTCCTGTAGAACTGTCTTCTAATCAATCTGGTTTTCTCATTGTCAATAGGTCAAGTCAAGTCATTCATTCATTTGACAAATTTGTACCTAATGCCTACAGTGAGCTTCTAGGGTTTTTTTTTTTTTTTTTTTTTTTTTTTATTCTACCCACTGTTGCTTTGGAGTCTGTCTTGACAATCTCCATCCAATAAAAGCTTTCTCCTCTTATTTTCTAAAGTATTCAATCACTTCTGCCATTCAGGAATACTGAAGTATTGGTCTTTATTTTTTTTATTTAGACTTTTTATTTTTATTGATTTTTTAAAATAAATGACAGCAGAATGCATTACAATTCTTATTACACATATAGAGCACAATTTTTCATATCTCTGGTTGTATATAAAGTATGTTGACACCAATTTGTGTCTTCATACATGTACTTTGGATAATGATTTCCATCACATCCCACCATCATTACTAACCCCTGCCCCCTCCTTTCCCTCCCACCCCTCTGCCTTACTTAGATTTCATCTATTCCTTCCTTGCTCCCCCTCCCTACCTCACTATGAGTCAGTCACCTTATATCAGAAAAAACATTCAGCATTTGGGTTTTTGGGATTGGTTAACTTCACTTAGCATTATCTTCTCCAACACCATCCATTTACCTGCAAATGCCATGATTTTATTCTCTTTTACTGCTGAGTAATATTCCATTGTGTACATATGCCACATTTTTTTTATCCATTCATATACTGAAGGGCATTTAGGTTGGTTCCACAGTTTAACTGCTGTGAATTGTGCTGCTATAAACATTGATGTGGCTGTGTCCTGTAGTATGCTGTTTTTAAGTATTGGTTTTTATTAATGGACTGCTTGCAAGAGCCATATGGTATATATTTAGGAATGCTAAGAGAAATGTACTGTAGTACTGAATTGTATTTTTCAGGTTGGAGTTTTAAAAATTAAATTTTTATTTTTACTGAAAAAGATAAAATTCATTTCTGAATTTTAATAATAAACATTTCAGACCCATATACTTTATAGGGAAAGTATTATGAATGCATACAATTTGATTTAAGTGGCATTTGTGGTTGCAGTTTACCTTTTTGAAAAATAAAAAAATTTAAAGCCAGTTTTGGCACACAGTAAGCTATTAGGTTATAGAAGAAAATCTTAAAATGTTTTTTTTTTCACCACATTTTTTGATTGGTGTCATATAGTTGTATATACTGATGGGATTTGTTGCTACATATTTGTATATGCACACAATACAACAATAAATTTGGCCAATATCACTTCCCATAACTTCTGCCTGTAATCCCAGTGACTTGGGAAGCTGAGGCAATAGAATCACAAATTCAAGGCCAGCCTCAGCAGTTTAGTGAGACCCGGTTTCAAAAAATAAAAAGGACTGGTGATGTATAGCTCAGTGATAAAGCATCCCTTGGTTCAATCCCAGTTATTAAAAAAGAAAGATAAAATGGCAGAGTATGATATCTGATCAAAAGTTTGAAACATACAACATGAACTTTTTACCAGTATTTACAAACTTAGTAAAACTACTTTTGTTGAGTTGTATATATATTCAGTTTAAATTTTTTTTCTCTGAAACTTTGTGTACTATATCAAGCCATTAAAAAAAAAAAAACCTTGAAAAATGCCTGCTTTGTTTCAGAAAGGACTTAAAAGACAAGTAAAATTCAAGATGGCAACCTGAAAGAGAATGAAATTTACAAGCTCATCCATTGCATCAGCATGAGTTACCCTATCAGATTCTTGTTCAATTATTTAGAAACACAAAATATTCAGGATAAAACATTTTTCAGGACAGATGATATGTTAAGTCCTAAGTTGTAATGAATTGAAGAAAACTGAAATAATATCTAGTAGCTTTTCCAGCCCAAGTGGTATGAAAATAGAAATTAAAGACAGGAGGAATCTTAGAGAATTCACAAATGTGTGTAAATTAAATGATATGATTTTCAATAATCAATGGATCAAAGAAGAGATCAAGAGAACTTTAAAAATACCTTGAGATAAATGACAATAGAAACACAACATATCAAAGCTTATTGGACGTAGCAAAAACATTCTAAGTAAAAAAATACCTACATTAAGAAAGAAGAAAATACTAAGAAAAGGCTGAAATAAGTAGCCCAACTTTATACCTCAGTTAGCTAAACACACACACACACACACACACAAACACACACACACACCTTTGCATACACAAAGATGAACAAAACCCAAAGTTAGAAGGAAATAAATAATAAATATCAGGACAGAAATAAAGTCAAAGACAACAGAAGATCTATAGGAAAAATTCATAAAATCAAGAGTTGGTTCTTTGAAACATAAACATAATTGACACAACATCTAGCTTAACAAAGGAAAAGGTGGTGCTGGGGATCTCAAATATATAAAATCAGAAATGAAGAAAGCTGGAGACATTTTAACAGATGCCTTAGAAATAAAACGATCATAAGGGACTATTATGAATGATTTTATGTCAACAAATTGCATAACATAGGGAAAATGGATAAATTCCTAGAAAAAATACAACCTACCAATATTGATTAAGAAACAGAAAGCTTGAACAGACCAATAACAAAGATATTGAAGAATTAAAAACTCCCATCAAAGAAAATCCCAGGTCCAGATGGCTTCACAGCTAAATTCTACCAAACATTAATAGAATTAGTGGGGCTGGTGATATAGTTCAGTAGAAGAATGTTTGCCCAGCATGTGAGAGGCCCTGTATTCAATCCCAAGCACCAAAGTTGGACGAGGGTTGGTGGGAGAGAATAATGCAAAGAATTATTATTAACAATGTTTTTTAAAGTCTTCTAGAAAATAGAGATAGAAGGAAGACTTCCAAACACATTTTATGAGGCCAGGATCCCCTTGATACCTAAGCTAGAGAGATTTATGTGAAAAAAAATTCTCAAAACTATATTAGCAAACCAAAATTCAACAACACATTAAATAGTATTGACCATGACCAAGTGGGATTTCTCCCTGGAATGCAAAGCTAACTTAACATATGCAAATAATCAATGGGATACATTACATTAACAGAGTGAAAAATAAAAACAACATGATAATCTCAGTGGATGCAGAGAAGTATCTGATGAAGTTCAGCATTCTTCCTTGATAAAAATTCTTAACAGTTTAGTTTTAGAAAGTAAGTTCTTTAACATAATAAAGACCATATAAGAAAAGCCCACAGCTAATATCATTATCAACAGGGAACAACTCCCACTAAGATCCAGATACAAAGCAGGGATTCCTGCTCTTGCCACTTTTCTGTTCAACATACTACTGGAAACACTAACAAGAACAATCAAAGAAGAGTAAAAAGTATCCAAATCAGAAAGGAATAAAATTATTGCCATTTGAAGATGATATGATCCTGTATGTAGAGAACCTCAAAAATTACACGCATATACAAAAACAGAATAAATAACAATTTAGTGAAGTTACAGAACACAAAATCAACATACAAACATCAGTAGCACTGCTACACACAAATAATAACCCAGGTGAAAAAGAAATCAAGAAAATAATCCCATTTACAATTGCATACCAAAAAAATCCTACAATAAATTTAACCAAGTAGGTATAAGATTTATACACTGAAAACTATAAAATATTGATGAACAAAACTGAAGACAAAAGTAAGTGGACATGTATTCTATGTTCATGGAAGGATAGAAAGCAAACATACAGTTCAAAGCTATACTTTGTTCTTTAGACATATTCTTCAGTTATATATTTCCATATTTCACATATTTTCCCTGATTTGCTTTGTCCTTTATTATAGAAGAGTACACTTAAGTATAAGTAAGGAGCATATATGTAAAGCTAAAGATCAGCTATTTTGTGAGCATTCAGTATTTCCATCTTTGTCTTAATTTTATTAAATACAGAAACTCAATATGTAATTCCCTCCTCCCCCACCATTTGACAGAGTCTGGCATTGTTGCCTATCCTGGCCTCAAACCCCTGTTTAAGAGATCTTTCTGCCTCTGTCTCTCAAATGTATACCTGGTCAGAAACTCAACTTTCTTGTCACTAGTATCAATATCTTAAATGTTCTGTTAATTTTTCTAAAGTAACAAAATTACAATAAATGGCATTTGAAATAATTTTAAGATTTCCTTTCTTCAAAAAAAACTTCTCTGGAAGTAAGTTATATAATAAATTCTTGGTGGATACCTCTTTACCACTCCCCAGACTCTCCAAACCATTACTACAGTTCTTGATTGTTTTTCACAGCAGTCTGGAAAACACTATACTCAATTGCTGAAACAGTACTACAATGAAAAAGATGGCATTACATTTGAAACTGTTGTCCTAGGTGAAGAGTAACACTATGTAGTGGCTTGAAATGTTTGTCAGCTGCTATAAGAAATTCCCATATTTCCTATGAACAAGTTTGATGGAGAGGGCATTAGGATGTAATTTCTATACAATCCCAACTTCTGTACAAAAAGTTATTTGTTCCAAAGTTAATGAAAGTTGAGGACCACCTATGTTAAGACAATGTATAGGAATAATCAGAGTTTAAAGTTAAGACAAATAGTAAAACAGCTTGAAAGAGCTCTAATATTGGATTTGGGTCAATATAAATTCATTTCCCAAACTGAAGGAGAGTAATATTATTTTTAATTATTCAGAATTGAGACTCTTTAGAGAGAAGACATTTGGGTTTTATAAAAAATGCTTTTAAAACCATTATAAGAGAGCAATGCCAGAAAAATTGGAATAAGGAACTTTAGATTCTACCCCTTCCATAAAAGCAAAGAATAAAGGCCAAACTGTCAGACTGCAAATTTTTTCAGAACTCTTGAAAAGTAATTAGCAAAAGGAGCCCAGGAAATGATTATCCAAAAACAAAACAACCCAGCTATTTCTTGGTTAGAATAGCAAAGTAATATCTCTTTGTGATGTTTTAATTTACCTAGGCCCATCCCCAACTCATCAATAGCTATGAAAGTAACAGCCTACATTCTTGATATGGGAGGCCACATTCACCAAGCATTATAATTACTTGTTCTGACCTATCTGGTGGCTACATTTGAAACCACCTCAAGAGGATTGTCTTCATTTTTCTTAATTCAGGTCAGGCTTTGTACTATACATACAGAGGGGAGAGGTGTTAAAAACATCGGTGCCATTTTGAAAATATTAATTTTGCCTATCCAAGAGCATACGAGATCTTTCCATCTTCTAAAGTCTTCTTCAATTTCTTTCTTTAGTGTTCTGTAGTTTTCATTGCAGAGGTCTTTCACCTCTTTTATTAAAGTTGATTCCCAAATACTTTATTTTTTTTGAGGGGTAGTTTTCCTAATTTCCTTTCAGAATATTTATCACTGATGTATAGAATTGCATTTGATTTATGGGTATTGATTTTTATATCCTGCTACTTTGTTAAATTCATTTATTAATTCTAGAAGTTTTCTGGTGGAGATTTTGGATCCTGTAAGTATAGGATCATGTTGTCAATAAATAATGATAGTTTGAGTTCTTCTTTTCTTATTTGTATCCCTTTAATTTCTTTCGTCTAATTGCTCTGGCTAGAGTTTCAACAACTACACTGAATAAAATGTCAAAATGACCACACTACCCAAAGCACTACACAGATTCAATGCAATTCCAATTAAAATCCCAATGTCATTCCTTATAGAAATAGAAAACATGAAATTCATTTGGAAAAGTAAGATATCCAGAATAGCCAAAGCAATCCTTAGCAAGAAGAGTGAAGCAGGAGGCATCACAATATCAGACCTTCAACTATACTACAAAGCTATAGTAACAAACTGGCATGGTATTGGCACCAAAATAGATATGTAGACCAATGGTACAGAATAGAAAAAACAGAGACAAATCCATATAAATACATTTATCTCATACTAGACAAAGTTGCCAAAACATACAGTAGAGAAAAGATAGCCTCTTCAACAAAGGATGCTGGGAGAACTGGATATCCATATGGAGGAAAATGAAAATAAACTCCTATCTCTTACCATGCACAAAACTCAACTCAAAGTGAGTCAAGGACCTAGGAATTAGGCTCAAATCTTCACATCGGACTAGGCCCTGACTTCCTTAACAAGACTCCTAAAGTGCAAGAACTAAAATCAAGAATTAATAAATGAGACTCAAACTAAAAAGCGTCTTCTCAGCAAAAGAAAATAAAATAAAAAGAGAGCCTACATCTTGGGAGCAAGTTTTTGCCATAAGCACATCAGATGGAGCACTAATCTCCAGATTTATAAAGAACTCAAAAAACTTCACAACAACAACAACAAAAAAAAACAACCTAATCAATAAATGGGCTAAGGAGCTGAACAGATACTTCTTAGAAGATACATAATCAACAAATATCTGAAAAATGTTCAACATCTCTAGTAGTTAGAGAAATGCAAATCAAAACTACTCTAAGATTTCATCTCACACTAGTCAGAATGGCAATTATCAAGAATATAGACAACAATAAATATTGGTGATAATGTGGGGGAAAAGGCACACTCATACATTGCTGGTGGCACTGCAAATTGTTACAACCACTCTGAAAAGCAGTATGGAGATTCCTTAGAAAATTTGGAATAGAACCACCATTTGACCCAGCTATCCCACTCCTCAGTATATACCCAAAGGACTTAGAAATCTGCATACTATAGTAATGCAGCCACATCAATGTTTATAGCAGCTCAATTCACAATAGCTAATCTGGAAGCAACCTAGATGCCCTTCAATAGATGAATGGATAAAGAAACTGTGGATGTTCTCTCTGATAGGTGGATGCAGATCCATAATGGGGGGGCGGGGAGCAGGGGGAAAATGGAGGAACTTTGAGGAAAGGGGAGGGAGTAAGGGGGCAGGAAAGATTGTGGAATGAGATGGATATCATTACCCTAGGTACATGTATGACTGCACATATGGTACAGTGCTACATCGTGTACAACCAGAGAAATAAAAAGTTGTGCTGCAATTGTGTTCAGTGAATTAAAAAAAAAAAATCTATGCTAATGTCTTAGTTTGCTGTTGACTAAGGTAATAATTTGCAGTTGGAAAAAAAACAATAACAGAGTAGTCAAAACCTAAGTAGGAAAATCTGGGGGAGTCCCATAAAGTCTTTGAAGAGGTTTGACATATTCCTTGAAATCCAGAAGGAAACACACATGAGTGGTGCTATGCACATGATCGGAAAACACCTGACTATGCCCCTAACCTCTCATTTCATATTGACCTCTACAGAAACTGTGCAAGTAAAGGCTTCAAGGTTATAAACTCCCTGGCTAAAAGTTGAAGGGCTGCCCCTAATACCATGCGGAGCCCCTGGGCAAAGACTAGAAGATATTTTGTTTCTGCCTAGAAATCTCTGTTCAATCATAGAATGACTACTAAGCTAATAGAACAGAAACTACTGGGTGTTCACAATGGAAAAATAACAAACTTTTGCAGAATTAGCTGAGAAAAGTCACTAAACAAGTGTAGGCAAGGATGGAGAAATTGAAACTCCTATACAGTTGCTAGTGCAACTTAAAAACAGTACAGCTATTGTAGAAAACACTTTCTCAAAAGGTTAAACACAGTTACCACATGACTCAGTAATTCTACTCTTGGGTAGAATTACTTCAAGAAAATAAAATGTCTACACACAGAAAAAAAAAAATGTACCTGAATGTTCATAACAGCATTATTCATAATAGTAAGAAAGAAGAGACAACAACCTAAAATATCTATCAGCTGAATAAACAAAATATGATATATCTACATAATAGATTATTCAATGATTAAAAGAAATGAAGCAGTATTACATACTTCCACATGAAAGAACCCTGAAAACACAGTAAAGCAGCCTAACCCAAAGGCCACATATATGTATTTCTGTTTATATGAAATGTCTGGGATAGGCAAATCCAGAAACAAATATTTCTGATTGCTAGAGATGTTGCTAAGTATATCCTACAATTCACAGAATAGCCTCCACAACAAAGAAATTATCCAGTTCAGCCAGGCATGGTGGTGTACATCTGTAATCCCAGCTACTTGGGAGGCTGAGGGAAGAGGACTGCAAATTTGAGGCCAGGCCTGACAGCTTAGCAAGACCATGTCTCAAAATAAAAAAGGAATGGGAATGTAGCTCAATGGTAAAGTGTTCCTGGGGACACAACAAAATTTTCTTTAAATAGGAAAAAGGTTTCAATTGTAAGAAATTACATTAACATCCTATAACACAGTACTCCAAAGTTATTACGATGCTAATTCCTTATTCATTTGACAATATCAAATCAGAAGGTGAAGGAGGAATTCAATTATCAGTTTCAGGTCAGGTGTGCCTCAACAGTTACCTATTTTAAGATGTCTTCAAGATCTTGCAATTCAAATGAACTTTTTCTAATAGGAATTTGATAATATGAATAAGGGAATTTCTGGGGAATTTGCTATCACAATATTTATAGAAATTGTTATAAAAATGTTTCTTTTGTAGACATTGCTCTCCTATTGTGTATTTCACTTCCAGTCATTGGAGGAGATAAGGTTTGGCTTTTGAGGTTTAAGATCTAGTACCTTCAGACTAGCTTGGTAGCATATGGTCATGTGTGCAGCTTGCTGCAGGGGCTCTATACAGTAACGTGTACAACTCTTAAGATAAAGTTGTGAGTACAGTGATGCCTGTGCTTCTTTTCTAATGTTTTCTCTGGAACTGGCATCTGACAAAATCAGCAGTTTATAATTTAGAAATATATGAGAAATAAACGTTCACTTGTATAGTTCTATAAAGTAGAAAAACACAAAAATATAGTAGGAAAGGCATAGAATTAAAGTCATGACCTAGTTTCAAATCCTGGTTCTGGTGTACTTAATCTCTCTGAACCTGTTTCCTTACCCAAAATAGGGGTAATTTTTTATTTGCTCCAAATACTTCAACAGATTATGAAGACCAAACAATAATACAATTTGTGAAAGTTGTTACAATAAACAATTACTTTCCTAATAAAGAATTGATTTCACTGGAGATTTTTTTTTAATGAACCAAGTTTAATAATCATGGAAGAGCAGATTAATTTGGAATCTGGCACATACTGGCTCTTGGTTTACAATGTTACAATCAATACGTGAGGGATAGAGGTACATCTCAGTTTATAAAGCACTTGCCTCAGCACTGTTAAAACAAAAATCTAGGTTGGTACAGGGTGCCTACTTGTAGTCCCACCTACTGAGGAGGCTGAGGCAGGAGGAGCAATTGAGGCCAGCCTGGGCAACTTGGCCAGATCCTGTCTTAAAAAAAATAAAAATGGATTGTGTTTTAGTTGACTTTTTGTTGCTGTGACCAAAAGATATGAGAAGAGGAAAGGTTTATTTTGGGGCTCATGGTTTCAGCGATCTTAGTTCAAAGACAGCCAACTCCCTTCCTTGGGACTCAAGGTGAGGCTGAACAACCAGGTGGCAAAGTGTAGGAAGTCCTTAATTAGCCAAAGATCCAAAAAGGGAAAATTTTAATATTAGGTTAGGTAGTGATCTTTAAAAATGAAATGTTTGATTTTTTTCATTATATGTTTATACTCTATTATATTAGGTAGCAACCAAATTATCAGATGAAATTGTAATAATAATTGGAATGTAAGCTTGGTGTTTTTCTTAAAAGAAAACTCAGAACTTTGAAAATTCCTTTAATTTCAATTCCTGCCCTTTTTTTGGTATTGCATTAAATTTATATTATTTTACTTTATTTTATTTTTTGACAGCAGAATGCATTACAATTCTTATTATACATAGAGCACAATTTTTCATATCTCTGGTTGTATATAAAGTATGTTGACACCAATTTTTGTCTTCATACGTTTACTTTGGATAATGATGTCCATCACAGTCCACCATCCTTGCTAACCCCCTTCCCCCTCCCTTCCCCTCCCATTCCTCTGCCCTAATATATAAGAGAAAACATTTGTTTTTTGGGGATTGGCTAACTTCACTTAGCATTATCATCTCCAACACCATCCATTTCCCTGTAAATGCCATGATTTTATTCTTTTACTGTTGAGTAAAATTCCATTGTGTATATATGCCACATTTTTTTTCATCCATTCATCTACTGAAGGGTAAGCAAAAGAAACAATTTGTGAGGTAAATGAGAGCCTATATCCTGGGAGCAAATTTTTACCCCTCACACATCAGAAAGAGCACTAATAACCTCTAGGGTATATAAAGAACTCAAAAAGCTAAGCACCAAAAAAACAAATAACCCAATCAATAAACGGGCCACGGATGTGAACAGACACTTCTCAGAAGAGGATATACAGTCAGTCAACAAATATATGAAAAAATGCTCATCATCTCTAGGAATTAGAGAAATGCAAATCAAAACTACTCTAAGGTATCATCTCACTCCAGTCAGAATGGCAGCTATTATGAAGACAAACAACAATAAGTGTTGGCGAGGATGTGGGGAAAAAGTATACTCATACATTGCTGGTGGGACTGCAAATTGGTGTAGCCAATATGGAAAGCAGTATGGAAATTCCTTGGAAAACTGGGAATGGAACCACCATATGACCCAGCTATCCCTCTCCTTGGTCTATACCCAAAGGCCTTAAAATCAGCATACTGCAGTGACACAGCCAAATCAATGTTTATAGCAACACAATTCTCAATTCCTGCTTTTTAATTCCATTCTGAAAAGTGTTCTTACTTTTGGTTTACAACTAAAGAAGTTTTTATTTTTTATTTTTGCAGTATTAGGCATAGAGCCCAGGGCCCTTAAGCATGCTAGGCAAATGCTCTACCACTGTGCTACATCCCCAGCCCTAAAAGCAAAATTTTAATACATAGTCTAACACTTCATTAGAAACCACTTTAGTCTCTTTGTGGTTCATACCAGTTTCTTTTCTTGCTCTAGTTTAAAAAAAGCTCCTGGGCAGAAATCAGCTTTTCTTTTCAGTCCTTACTAGGATTTAGAAGCTCTTAGAAGACAGAGGATCAACATTTGTAGATAGACATTACCCATAGCAGAAACTGCAGCTGTGGTGTTTAGGAGACAACAAAACAAAAAAAAAAGAAGAACCCTGGGCTTGGCAAGAACAACCCTGAGGTCACATCCCCCATCTATGTTACTTACCAAATGAATGTCTGTGGTCAAATTATTTGGTAAAGGTATCATTTATATCATTTATAGTTATCTATAACAAGAAAATGGTAAATAATACCTTTCTTTTAGTTATTAAAAGGGATGGCAAATGTAAGTGTTCTATAGATGCTAAGAGTTCTGTGTGACTATAACTCATTCTCTATGCCACTGTTGTTCAGGTAAAATATTAAACCACATTTTTCTTTATTTCCCAAATAATCATTTACGTACACCCAGACCTGAACTTATCTTCTTCCCCCCAACACCTCTTTTCCTCAACCTTCATTTAACATTAATTAGTAAATTTTTAAATTCCTTGCAAGTTTCCTATGATTTATCACAGCTGATCAGCATCATGCTTATCCAACTTGAATCCTTAAACTTTGTTGCAACTTTTAGCATATCAATATTGAGAGCAGAACTGAGCCACAAGTGTCTCTTATATAATTATTTTAAAAACTGCTTATTACACCATTCTGTTCAATAAGAATAATTATTGTTGTAAAATAAGGAAAGTAAGAGGGAATCTGATGTCATAAAAATAAGGGGAAGATCAGTGGAGCAGGAGGAGACAAAGAGGGAGAGAGGAAGAATAGGAGAGGAAAGAAAATGTGGAATGAATTTTAACAACATTACATTATGTACATATATAAATATAACACTGGGAAATTTCACCTTTATGCATGTGTGGAAAGCACCAAAGATGGACAAATGGACGAACAAGGGGAGGATCACTGGAGTGGGCATGGGGGGAAAAGGGAGTGGGAAACAGAGACTGAAATGGAGTGGATTAGATTCCATGCACATAATTTTGTCAAGATGAGCTCAGCTCTTATGTATAACTATAATGCTCTAATTAAAAACTCTAATAACAAAAAAGAATAATTACTGCTCTTCTAAACCACATGTGCATAAACTTAACATACTAGTTTTAATCAATGAGGCAGAGTAGCTCCAGAATATTTTTTTAGAATGTATTTTCCTTTTAGGCACTTTGCAACTAATGTTGACTCCAATTCTGAATCTTAATTTCTTCAATTAAAAAAGTGAGTGAGCAAGCAATAGAAAAACAAAAACTAAAATACCTACCTGGATTTATAGATATCTTTTTACAACTATAAGGTACCATGAAAAACTAAATGTAAATAAAAAAACTGGCAACAATCCAAGTATCCCTGACAGGAGAACAGACAGATGTGTGTTCTATATTCATTAAAAATTATACCATTTATCTGTAATAAATAAGCTTCAGTTTACATGGATACATCTTATAAACGTAAAGCCAAAAACAAAAGCAATACAAAACAAACAGGTTATAAAAGAGCAGATTTACATTATTGCATTACATGGAGTTAAAAACAAAACAACTGAGGCTCATGCACTATTTAGGGGATACATAGATAGAGGGCCTATGGTTCCAGATACTTAGGAGGCTGAGGTAGGACAATCTCTTGAGCCCAGGAGTTCGCGCCTAGGCAAACAGCAAAATTCCATTAAAAAAAAAAAAAAGAATCAGTGCTAGGTAGTAAATTCATAAAACAAAAGAATGCAAAAAAAAAAACAAAAAACCTAAATGTAGTACTGCAGAGAAGGAGGGAGAGGAGGGATGTGACTGAGAAGGGGCATGCAACACATCAAAAGTAATAACAATGATCCATATGATCCATTCTTCAGTAGGATATGTTCAGAAACCACATATAAAAGCTATGTGTACTTTTTTATATGTATATTATGAAATTTAAAATAGTGCCTGTGTGGTAAAATACATAAAAACATTAAGCTAATTCCCCAAGTTCATCATTCTATCTTGACCATCAACTTCTACAACTATCTTATTTTGCCACTTTATTTCAGGATGTTCACTATTCAATGTTTTTATTGTTTAACTTTCCCATATTCTAAATTGAGAAGTCAGTGTAGAATATAGGAAAGTTCTGGACTTCAGATGGCCTTAGAATATTTTACAAAGCATTAAATGAAACCAAAAGATAGTCAAATAGATGTAGGAAGAGAGCTGAATTTAGGACCAGAGACTCTGTTTTATTTAGTATCTATATTATGCTGTTTTTCCCAAGTGTCTTGGGTCTTCATTTTCTATTTTCTGGAGATTCCATCTGATAACTCGGGATGGTTTCCATGAAGTAAGGAAAATCACAGATCTTAGTACTGGGATGTTGGTATGCTAGATTTAGTACATAGCCTTGCCAGAGTCCAGGCTGACATTGGGTGACCAGCTATATTTGAACAAAGCTTTTCCAGAGTCCTTCACAGGGTCTCACTCTTTGAGCTAAGAAACCTAGTTATCTCCCCCCCCCCACCCCCCCAACAGTGTCTTGCTAAATTGCTGAGGCTGTTCTGGAGGTTGTCCTTCTCCTGCCACAGCCTCCCAAATTGCTCAATTACAGACATGTGCCACTATGCCCAGACTTGACCTATTCTTAAAGGGAAGATTTCAGAAATGTTTGTATAGGATAAATAAGTGAAATGTAGCTAGATGATACCTAATTATTAAAGAAAAATGTAAGAAATTTATAACAATGTTTCTGATGATACTTAGGGCAGTAATACTTGCTTGATACCTAGTCCTGTATAATATATAAAACATGTGAGGGGCTGAGATTGTGGCTCAGCAGTAGAGTACTTGCCTAGTACCTAGTATTAAACAAATCTTCTTTGAATATACAGAGAATACAAAACAAAATATTGCTTCTGTGAGACCCCAATATTGAAGCTCTTGTTGATATTAAAAGTTCAATGAATCCTTATTTGACTAAATTTTGCAAAATACGGCTGAATTGTGTGAGCTGATCCATTCCAGAATTTGCAAAATGCTTCAGTGTGTATAATAAGTTTAGATAAGAACATAAGCAATTATGTAGTTGGAAATTTATACCAAGAAAGTAAAGTCTTTTTAAATTGTGGATTTAATTCAGACTAAACTGTAGCGAAACCAACATTTTTAAAATAGTCCTTTATTGTAAGGTGTAAAACCTTAGTACTATAAAACTTTGCAAGAATTAGTATTCTTTTTAAGAAGAAACTGAAGAGATCATGTAACAGAAGCAACGATTTCTAATTTGTCAAGACATGAGAGGCTTGCTCTTCTTCAGTTATTCTGATTTATCTTAACTTCAAATTCCTAAGGTGTTCAAGCAGTTAAAGAGTGACTCCCTGAGTAGAGAAATTTGAGGGGCATAAGGGAGTGGTGGGATGGTGGAAAAGATGTGAGAAGCACTCATTACAACAAAACATCTACCATATATGCATTTCTCAGTTCTTCAAAGTTATGGCCAAAAAAAATGTCCATTACCTAACTATTAGTTTGAAAGTGAAAATCAAAATGAAGCCAAGTTGAGAACTAGCAATTAATGAAAATGGCTTATGGAAAGGATGGTATGGCACATGGACAGAGTTCTCAGGCAAGAACTTTTGGCATTAAGAAGCAGTCTAATCTGAAGCCACATTACTAAAAATAAAAGCGAATTCCATGAGTGCTTTATAAGAGCCAGACACTGTTAAGCAAACCCATATGAAAAAACCACAGTGCCTGGTTTACAGGCATTATCTCCTTGTGCCCATTTTAAAAGTAAAGAAACTGAGGGTTTATAGAATCATAAATTTAGTCAAGGTGTTTTGGTCAGTTTTTTTTTTTTTTTTTTTTTTTTTGCTGTGACCAAAATACCTGACAAGCAAGTTTATCTGAGGCTTACAGCTTCAGAGGTTTCAGTCCATAGATGGCATAGTCCCTTACTATGGGCACATGATGGCTGAAGGGCAGAGCAGAGGAAAGCAGCTCACCTCATGGTATTCAGGAAGCAGAAAGACGGAAGGTGGAAGAGGTCAGAGGAAAGATGCACCTTTCTAGGGCACCCCTCCAGTGCCCCACCTGCTATAGTTACCACTCCGTCCATTCAAACTAGAATGGACTGATAAAGTTACAGCTCTCAGAATCTAATCATTTTACCTCAAAACAAGAGCGCTAGGGGGACACCTTATATACAAACCATAACACAAGGTCACACAGATGTTAAAACAGTGAGATTCATACTCAGGAAACCTGACTGCAGAGACCTAATTCTTGTCCACAATATAACACTAATTGTACTGAGCCTTAGTTTCCCCATATGAAAAGTGAGGACTGGATATCGAGACTAGCCCGGGCTAGGGCTGTAGCTCAGTGGCAGAGCACTTGTCTAGCATGTGTGAGGCACTGGGTTCGATCCTCAGCACCACATAAAAATAAATAAAACAAAGGCATTCTGTCCATACACAACTACAAAAGAAAAAAAGACTAGCTCCAGCTGGAATTCTGTGATTTGATAACAATGACAGGAGCATACTCCTTAGTGGTTTGTGTACTGGGTACACTGATGAGGACTGGCACATTTCCCTAAAAAGGAATGCCCCTGGGTCATATGCTAATATCAACCACTGTATCTATTCCTTTGCCCTCTACAAGCAGATAATGAAGTAGTGAGGCTAATTTGAGAAACCAGTCCATGCCCACAAGCAGTCACCCCTGGTTCATTCCCCTCTCAGCAAAAGTCTAGTGCCCTTGGATTTTCTAAGGGCAGAGTTTGCACTAAGTAAATATTGAATGGATCGGAAAATTCCATAGTCTCTGCTGGAAAGAGACTGAAACCAAATACTATTTTTTTTAAAAAATAGTCCCTACAAATGTTTTAAATGAATCAGTAGACCATAAGCTCCATGTGGGCAGAGACAGCACTGGCCTTGTTCACTACTGTTTCCTTTGCAGCTTAAATTGTGCCTCTTAGATAGTAACTGCTCAATACAAGCGCTGTTTTTACTGGATTCTTACAGTTCCAATTTTCCCTAAAAAGAACAAAATTAAAGTATTAAAAGCAAAGCCATGCTATTTGCTTAATTCTTTCTGTGGTTCTTTATTCAAATAGCCAACCTAAAATAAGTACCTTAAAAAGTGCTAGTGCTACAGTGAAAACATTCATTGTTCTTTCTTGTCTAGTTCAAAAGACAAATTAGAAATATATAAAGAAAACAAAGCCAAGTACAGGCACATGCCTGTAGATCCAGCTACTCAAGAGGCCAATCAATAACTGGGAAAAGGAACTGAACAAACACTTCACAAAAGAAATACAAATGATCAAAAAGCATATGAAAAAATGTTCAACATCTCTAGCAATTGGAGAAATGCAAATTAAAACTACACTGAGATTCCATCTTATTCCGGTCAGAATGGCAGTTACCAAGAATACAAACAACAATAAATATTGCGGAGGATATGGGAAGAAAGGTACTCTCATACATTGTTGGTGGGACTTCAAATTGCTGCAACACTATGGAAAGCAGTATAGAGATTCCTAAGAAAACTTGGAATGGAACCACCATTTGACCTAGCTATGCCACTCCTCAGCATGATACCCAAAGGACTTAAAAATGACACACTGCAGTGACACAGCCACATCCGATGTTTATAACAGCTCAACTCACAATAGCCAAGCTATGGAAACAACCTAGGTGTCCTTCA
Source organism: Marmota monax (assembly GCF_021218885.2). Classification (NCBI taxonomy): domain Eukaryota; kingdom Metazoa; phylum Chordata; class Mammalia; order Rodentia; family Sciuridae; genus Marmota; species Marmota monax. Next base: position 15,538,985 of record NW_026693712.1, on the reverse strand, counting down.
ACGGGTGAATGGATATAGAAAATGTAATATATATACACAATGAAATATTACTCAGCCATAAAGAAGAATGAAATTATGGCATCTGCCAGTAAATGGATGGAACTGGAGAATATAATGCTAAGTGAAATAAGCCAATCCCCAAAAAACAATTGCTGAATGTTTTCTCTGATTTGTGGATGCTAACAGGGGAGGTTGAGGAAGTATATAATAGATTGAATTGGACAGGAGGTAATTGAGGGAGGGGGTGGGGGGGATTAGGAAGGACAGTAGAATTAATTGGTCATAACTTTCCTAGCCTTATATTTGTATACACTACCAGGGTAACTCTGTGTTAAGCACGACACAAGAATGGGAATCTAATGGAATAAGTTATACTTTATGTATGTATATTTTGTCAAAATAGCATTCTACTGTCATGTATAACTAAAATTTTTTTAAAAAATTAAAATTTAAATTTAAAAAAAGAGGCTGAGGCAGGAGGATTGTCTGAACTTAGGGCCAGGCCAGACAACAGAGCAAGAACACATTTGAAAAAAACAATACACAAAGAAAACGGTATTATTCAGTAGATATCTATCAGGCACCTACTGTGTGCTAATCAGGTGTAAAGAACTGCCTGATTAGCAGTTGCCACAAATAACATCAGGTGCTATGGGCTGGGCAACATAAAGGAAAATGTACAAAATCATTGACACTGAACTGTTCTAAAAGATTAGAGAGGAAGAACCTGGATTCCTAACTGAAACAGTCTTCAGTTATATCCTATGGCACACTGGTATGCTTTGATCAATTTTAGGATCTGTGGCAAGAAATTCATTAGTAATAATGATGTATATATTTTTATTGTAAAGAAGTGTAAACATTACCATGTGAGACTATGATTTGCTGTACTCCTTCAGTTGGAAATACCTGTTAGAATTTTAAATACATATACCCTTATCTCATCAACCCTACTTTAGGGAATCTACACTTAGAAATACAGTTGCTATCGTAAGGATGCGTAGAAAAGGGTATTTATTGGAGCCTTGTTTGCATAACAAAAACCATGAAACAACCTGAATAGCATATGGTAAAACTATTTAAAAGATGGGATGGGATCCACATCTGTTGATCTTGAAGGGCTTTTAGGGTATATTTATTAGGAGAAAAGCAAGCTGCAGAAAAGGGTATAAATGATCTCATTTTTATTTAAAGCAGACAAGCCAGCATGCCTTGCATGTGTCTATTTATCCTTGTGTGTTTACAGAGAAATGTGGAAAATAAGGGGCGATAGGAGAGGAAGAAAGGAATGGAGAGGCAGCGGAATAAGTTTATGAACTTTTTTTTCCTGTTTTACTGAAGGGAACAAATATATTACTTTCATAAAGTTTGATGAGACATTTGCAAAAATACTAAATATAAAAAGCTAATTCACAGACTATTTCTATAGTGCTCACCTGCACTCAGATATGCTTTCTTGGACAGATCAGGAGAGGGTTGCATGGAACTGTACATAACCCAGATCCTTCAAGGGCTCTGGAAGAATTCATGTGGCTACCTGTCATGTATCATCTAGCATATGGGTTGTGGTAGAAAGAAAATGGAGAACCACTATGCTATAAGCAACATAACCACAGACATTTTTTGATGTGGTGAACAGTTTTGAAAGCAGTGTTATAGGAAAATTAATCTGGCTGCAGAACAGATTAAAAAAAGGAGAGAGGAAAACAATTAGGAGACTACTGATAAGACTAATAAGTCTGAATTAGGGTGTGGCCATTTTTTTTTCCTGTTGTGCTGGTTTCTCAGGGAATAAAAACTCTTTCCTGACTTCTAGTCTTTGTTACTTACTCCCAACCCAGTAGTAGCATCTTTGTGGTCGCAGAAGTGTGTTTCTCATTATCTATGTTGATATTTTAACCTAAAATTCAAATTTAGGATTTTTTAAAAAATCACAAACCAATTATTAGTTCTGTTGTTCCAATTAGGATTTCATTAATTTCTCTGGTTTTGACTTTTGAGAATGTTTACATACAATAATCATGTATTCATGATATTCTGTTCTCTCTTCTACCCAAGTTGAGTTGACAGCATAAACTACTGTCTCCTTACCCCCATTTTAAGATTTTTGCCTCCTAATTCTCTAGCTATTTATTATATTTTGTGGCTGCTCTCTGGATACCTTCCAAACCCCTGACCGTGGTCCTTTCCTTCTTTTTTCCTGAATACTACAGCAATCTATTCTTAAATGACTTCATCTGATTTTCTTACTCTAACTAATATTTACTAATTTTGCATTTTTTCTTTTCTGTGACTGACTTTGCCATACTAAATTGAACTATTTACCTGCAACTCTTAGAGTGATAAATCTAACCAACTAACATTAAATCACTATACACACACACACACACACACACACACACACTATATATATATATATATATATATAGAATAAGACAAATCTAAAACATAAGCTGAAGACGGATAATTTTTAAATTCAGGCAAAACAAAAAACTGTTCCTCTCCTGTAGTTTTCAGTGATTAGATACACACTTATCTGAAAATCAGCTAAATTGATTTTTTGCTTGACTTTCTAGGTAAGTCAATACAAATGTACACACTAGACTCATCTGCTAGAATCTTAATTTTTATACCAGTGGAAAACAAAGAAGAAAGCTTCTGTTACAAAAAGTTCTAGAATGGAAATTTACCACAAGTTAGTATGTTGAGCAAGATTTAAAAAACCAACGTCTCTCATCCCACCAAAAAAAAAAAAAAGAAGAAGAAAAAAATCCCCCCAACAGGTCATTTTCATGCTTTAGCTACCATAATTTGTTCAGTGATAAATGAACCAGAGTTGCTCTAAGAAACTGAAAAGCAATCCATTTCAAAGTCTTAGAGCAAATTTAGAGACTGATAACAATTGAAAATACATTTATTTACATACACTTTCTGGCCATATACAAAGGCCACGATATTCACTATCTCCTATTTTCCTTTCTCTGCAATGATTAGAAGTATAATCCATTTCTATACATCTTTTTTATTTCCATATCATTTTGTTTATTTTGTATTACTGAAGTCTTACTATGTGCTTGACATTCTTCTAGAGGCTGGCACATCGGAGTACCAAGGCAGACAATATCATTGCTGTCATGGAGCTTACATTGTAGCGGGGGAACAGAGAAGACACAATGATATATAATGTCCCAGGTAAAAGAATTATGTGCAAAAGATGCTATTATTTTAGGTAAAACAGTCAGAGGTCTCTCTTAAGGAGTTGCCATTTAAAGTTGACACCTGAAGAAAGTGAGATTGAATCACATAGGTATCTCGGAAAAACATTCCAGGCAATATTTCCCAGCACTTAGGCTTATGCATTGAAGGTTCTAGAAAAAAGACAATGTTTCTCTTAGAGAAGAAAGAGATATTCTGTAAATGGCTATGAAGAAAAATAAAAATGTCTTATACCTCAGGTGCATATCCTGTTTGATGGGGCAATCCTTTTTACTCCTTGTCTTATATTGCATAGTATTTCGGATAACACTATACCATATTACTTTCTTCCTTGTGACAGTCTCCTGTTGCTCATTCCTAACTCATTGAATCAGCTCATTCTTTCCACCTTTCCTTGTTTTGTCTAGGATTCCTTGTTACCCCTTTTCTTATTTCAAATAGGTGAATCTGATCTCATTTCCCACTCATCCATACACTTTGCTCCCATCAGTTATGCCTTCCCAGGAAAGGAGAACCTAGAAGTACACATTCAAAAAGCAAATGGGGGGTGGGGGGAGGTAGACTGGGTATTAAGTGTTGCAACAGACTGCTCTCTGTGAGGCTGGGGATTCTTATCTTCTTTCTCTCTGTATGCCCAGAGTCTAGTTTGGTAAGTGCTGCTGCAAGTGTAACTGGAAGGACCTTTGAGATCATCTAGTTAGCCTCCCACTCCACCCACCTCAAGAATTCCTTTCCTAGAATGTCTCTGTAGCTTTTCCACTTACTAACACAATAATGAAGATAGGCTACTTACATATTTCCCAGTGTCTACAAAGAAGCACTTAGGTGTACAGAAGTCAACTTCAGCCAATCACCAGAACAGAAATTTAGGATTTTCATTTACTTTTTTCGTAGGTATATGACATTTCCCTCTGGCTTCCTTATTTACTCTGTTTTCTCTTTTAAATATGTCTGTGATACTCCTAAAGCATTGTGCAGCTGTTATATGACATTATCAATTAAAGTGTCATTTATCTTCAACATACTGAATTAGAAATTACTTATTTTTCTGCAATGATTAGAAGTATAACCCATTTCTATACATCTGTACCTACCCTTTAAAAATATTTCTTCTTTGATTAAAAATTTAGTGCCCACAGACTATACTAACACCAGCCCATGATACGTGCTTAGTGGTAAGAAGCCACTTGCCACCTAATAGAAAAATCTGCCAGTTCTCTTGGATAAAAGAAGAAAATCAAGAGAGTCAAGGCTAATAACAAGAATATAAAAAGTAAAACCATAGTTAGGAGTAAAGCACATCTGCCATGCTGTGATGGATCTTTATCCCCCTTTCTTGGCCACTGAAAATACTAATGGTCTTGGGGGGGGGGTATTTGAGAAAACAGGATATTTTAGTACAAACATGAAAAAACTAAAATTATTAAACAGGCTATTTTCACCAAGAAGTTCTCTCAAAGAATTTCAACGCTAACAAAATGGTTACAAAAGGTATATCCTACTTTTGAGAGCACTGCATGTATTTTTATAATTTCAAAGGCCAGGAGCTGGAGTTTTAGTTCAGGTATAGAGTGCTTGCCTAGCACATGTGAGGAACTGGAACTTCAGCACCACATAAAAATAAATAAAATAAAGGGATTGTGTCCACCTACAACTAAAAAACAAATTAATAATAATAATAATTTCAAAGGCCAGGATCTACTCATCCTAGCATTTTGTGAATATTAAACAAAGAAATGAATTAGAAAATAGTATTAACAATGAAAATTCTTGATTTTTTTAAAGTACTATCAGTAAAAGCAAAATTTTCTTTTCAGGTTATGAGGATTAAAAGTAGAAAACAGGCTGGGGATGTACCTTAGTGGCAGAGCACTTGCCTAGCATGCATGAGGCCCTAGGTTCAGTACCCAGTACTGCAAATGAAAAATAAAATAGAGTAGAATATATGTGAATTTTATAATATAGCTATAATTCTATTATTTCTTGATGGTAAATAGTTTTAGCATATTTGAGTTGTTCTCGCCATAATGATTGTCAAATAGTCAATTCCCTTATACACTGAAGAACTTGAGTGAGAAATTAAAACTGCTTTGAAGACTGTTCTAGGAATTCACACATTTACTCTGTATCTGTTATCACGAAGTTCCCTTTAAGCCCAAGTCAAAGGTCTGACCTATCTTACTTGAATATAAACACTTACAGGGGAAAAAAAAAAAAGTCAGGCTTAGAAGTGAGTAATCTCTCATTTTTTCCTGCACTATGGTAAGAAAAGGGAATATATAAGCTGTTTGCATAAAGTTCCTTGCTACTTAAAGCAAAAACCAGAACTTAACCACCTAACATCACTCATTTCAAGTAGTCACCCAGCAATGCTATGTACTTATTCTAGGCATATTCAAAACAGAATCAAACATTTTCTGTAGTAATGTCTACATGGGTTCTTTTAAATTACCCACCACAAAAACAAATGTTGTAATTGAAGAGAGGATTAAATTTCTGGAAATATTCAGCTCATTTGGATTCACATAAATAAGGTCAATGATCAAGCTAAGGAATAAATACATTTTCTTATTAAGTAAGAACACTTAGGTGTTACTGTAGTGTAATGAGTTTAATTTTCTTTTATAGCCAACAAGGTGTCTCTGTAGGCAATTTTCAGTCTCCCAAGGTGGAGGCTTTAAAAAACAATATTCATTTAGAATTTTCTTTTAAAAAAATCAATATTATAATCACACCATCCTTAATAAAGCCAGCTGAATTCCAGATCACAAACTTCACATAATGTTTTAATTAAAAATTTTAAAGTTTCCATCGATAATTTGTCTTACATTAGTATGTTTAACCATCTAAACTGCCATTTGTTTCTATGCTTGCATCCATTTTATATTTTTCAATATGTATATGAATTTGATGTCTGGCTTAATCCATCAAGTTTATGTTACTGACAGTTTCTTTAACCACTTGATTAATTTTTTTTAAAAGTTAGTAAATATAGCCAAAGGCTTTATAATCCTCCCAAAATTATGCACAAAGGACACATTTTACTATTCAATATATTCAGAAGATATTTTGTATACAGCTTTGTGAAATATAATAAATTTGAAAAATTTTAAAGTGGATAACTTCACTTTCAGACACACTAGTTTCTTAATGACAAAGAATCTTTGCATATTTGGTTTTTGTAAGAACATCAGATAATTAAAAAATACCAGAAAAAGGATATTCTAGCATTTAGTAATAAAAAGATAACTTTTTGTGTTAAATTAAGTGGCATACTTAAAACGTAACAAAAAAATCCACTGAAAATCTCTGAAAGAACTACCAAAAAAACAAAACTAAAAATAAATAAATAATGTGTGTGTAAAGATAATTATCTTGGCACTTTCAGTTTTTAAAAACAGTATTCATGACCCTTAGGGAATTACACATATAAGACACTAAAAACTGTCCTAGTGCTTGATAATAGGAAATACCTACACCACAGACATAGATAACATAACTATTGAGCCAGTGAGGGTCTTGCTGGTTTGAGCTAAGTAGACTTGGCAGAGCTTTAAAAATTCCATCTTGCATTTTTATAATGCTTTTTTAATTTTCAAAGTAAACACACTATCAGGCAAGAATGCTGGGTGCTCTGTTTTACAGAAATTGAAATGAATGGAAATAAGTGATTATACAAATATATGCAGAGGCTTGATCACATTTGTCTTTTATATATTGTATTTAAACATTAACTATTGATAAAAATTATAAAGGATTCTTGAGGAATTTCTAACCAAATATTTCATACCAAATATGAACTATTTACTTTCAGATCAGTAATAAGATTCTTTTTTTCTTCAAATGTCTAACATTTCTCCACCTGTAAAATTAAGACAAGTAACAGCTGCCTTGTGTCCTACATGGATATTGACAGAATCAGGGACTTAATATAGAAACTAGAATACAAACTTTTGCCTGAAAAATGCTTAGCATAGTGCTTCTACATAATTAATACTTGATCACTATTAACAAAAAAGGTTAACAAAATATAAAGGGAATATGGGCACAATATTTTTAAAAAATATAAACTACCAAAATAACTTTTATAAAACACTTGCCCAGTCTTATTATGTCATATAATTTGTTTCAGATCTCTAGAAGAGACCAAGATGTTCAAAAGAAGCCTCCTGGAAACTTAGATAACTGAGAAACTGGTTATTCACCCTGGCTATACCACTAATTAATTTTTGTAGTCTTTCCCTAAACACTTGTATGGATCTCAGTTTCTCATCTGAAAAAATGAGGGGGTGGGAGTAGATGAGTATTCAAACCATTTTAAACTGTAACCTAAAATCATGGCAACAAAATAGGCTCTGAGAACCCAGAAGCCCCAGCTTTTGAGCTCTAACTATAGCAATATTTACATTTTACTGTGTATGTACCACCAACTATATTATTTTTAAATCCTTTCAGAAATACCAAATCTGTGAGTTTATTTTTTTGTCTCATACTTTATAATGTATAAAGAAAATGTCAAAGAATGAACTACCCCAGTTCCTTCACCAAATTGAGAGGTTTAAGAAGATTGTAGAATTTCAGAGACACACACACACATTTTGAAAACAACTAGACAGTTGTAAAGAACTTTTTGTTTTTAAACTCCAAATCATCGTAGTACCCAAAGTCATATACTGGTTCAGCTCAGCCTTAAAACCTAGGTCTTTTCATTTTTAGTTTATTGTTTTTCTACTATTTCTGTGATTGAATACCAAAATCAAATTGTCACAAAGGAATCTGAGGAGGGACATAAAGCACCAAATTTTGCATCTTAAAATGAGGAAACTTTATTCCTAATAATTACAAAAGAAACATTAAAACAGTAACATAAACAGGGTCCATAACAAATGGCTGGTAGAGCTTTAAAGTTCAGCATGTGACAATCATAAGGTCATAAGTCATAGCATTGCCCCAACCACCATGAAATAATAAATCATGTATTAAATTGGATATCATTTCACAATAGCTTTCAAAATTGGCTATCAAATATACTTTCATAATAGCTATGGCTAAATATTATTATGGAGAATTATGAAATCAACTAGAATTAGGTTAGTTTTATGATAAAAGAAATAATATTATTACAACAAACTATGTGCCCTAAACACTGGATACTTAAACTCTTGAATTATTTTTTACAAAAATTAAAATTCAAGATAAAATAATATGTAAATATCTATAACAAATCATATCATTAAACATTTTTTCTCTCCATATATGTGTGTGTGTGTATATATATTCACACTATAGGACATATATATATGTGTGTGTGTGTGTGAATAAATAAAAAAATTCTAAAGAGGTATTTTCACAAAACTTGCTATATTATAAACACCTATTGACGCTTGCTAAAAAGTATTTTAAAGCACTCAAAATTAACAGTTGGTAACTCTGAACAAGTATGCTTAAGCATGCAGCTCTACCAGATAAGCTATTAATATTTAAACTAGCCCAGAGATAAAATTAAGGGATGGCACATTTTCATTCAAAATAACTGACTGTAAGAACTATACCATAATATAAATACTTTAAATGACTAGCACTTGCAGAACCTCACAATTTATTCTGTATATTTGCCATTAAGAATTTGATATCAAGAACTATGTAATGTTTTGAACAGCCAACAATAAAAAATTAAAAAAAAAAAGAATTTGATTTCCTTAATATATCAGCAGAGAAATCCATAACTCACAGAAATATATTACCGAAGAAAAGGGTTACACTCCAGTCAGTTAACAATGTATCATAAATGCACTATTAAATATGATATGGTTAAATTAACCTAAGACATCATTATTTCCACTGTTCAAATCATTATATTTTAATTAAATAGCAGCCCAAATAACAATGGGACAAATATGAACCTGATCTTAGCAGAACTAACCTCATAGAAAGTAAAGTATTTATTCTGTCCTTATTTTGGTACTAAAGCATAGGAAGAAGAACAAAATAACTTCATAAACAACAAGGGCTATATTGCCACAATTAGCTTTACATTTCCACTTTATAAAAGAAATAATTGTAATTCTAGTTGTTACATTCCCGTTATAAGCACAGCCCCAAATTACTTTTATTACTCTCTCTCTCTCTCTTTTTTTTTTTTTTTTTTTTGCAGGCAGGGGGATAGAGGAGACAATCAGAGATTGAACCCAGGGGCTCTCAACCCCTGAGCCACATCCCCAGCCTTTTATTTTTTTTATTTTGAGATAGGGTCTTGCTAAATTGCTGAGGCTGGCTTTGAACTTGTGATCCTGTGCCTCAGCTTCCCAAGCCACTAGGATTACAGGCATGCGCCACTGCACCTGCCCCAAATTACTCTTCTTAAACCTCTAAATTCATAACAGTATATCCAAATTGGTGGTTTTCAGAACTGTTCTTGATATTTCTTAACTTATCGACACTATTCCATGCCTCTGTTGCTTCTCCTCCTTTGCCCCTTCCCTACTGGGGGGAGGGGAGAAAGGTTGAAACTACCTGTCTACAACTAATTTTGAGATGTTATCAATTAAAATATGTAAAATGAAAAAACTATCAACATTACAAGTTACATCCTAATTTAGTTAGGCACAGGTGATAACACACCATTCAAAGGGAAGGGAACACTTAATGAATCCTTTTAAAAATATCAAAATTTTCCTCAGTTGGTTTTCTGAAGCTGAAGAAATAACATATGGGTTTTAAAACCCTTTTGTAGATGTCAATAAATAGTTGATTTTCAGTTTTAGCTTAATTCAACAAAATATTTCCTGAAAACTCTTTGTGCACCAGGATTCACCAATATATATTTTGCATGACACAGAAATATGGAACCAAGTGCCCATTAATTTGGTAAATACTGATAAGTACTGCATTACACAATTACTTTTGATGAAAATATTACCAAGATAGCTTCAGAAGTAATACTATTCAATAAAAGCCTATTTTGTCTACTTAAATCACTCACAGTACAACACAAGAACTCACTACTAATTAAAACTTGGTGTAATCACTGAAGAAAATAAGTTTTTAAAAACCATGACCCAGACCTATTCTAAATGTAATAAAAATTAAGATTTCATAACACACCCAGGATATTTCAATCACCTCCAGGTCAGAGTGGACTAAGACATATATAACTATAACAAATTAATGCCGATATTCTTTCATATATTAGGCACTCATGCTAAAATAAACCATTTGTCTCTAATCTGTCCTTCTGTCCTTCATTAAAATATCAAAAGCCCATAAAGTGATCTTTAATCACATGTAAGTTTTACTTTAATACAATTTGCATTTACTCTACATTTATGCAAGGTGTATGTCAAAATATCACAAAACTTATAAACATTTAATAATATACTGAAAGTAACCAAACTAAAATATCTGTAACAAGACAGCATTAGAAATACAAATTAATGTTATTATAAAAATATACAGAGAATAACCAGAGAAACATCACAAGAAGTCATTTCAATAAAATCTAAATAATTGCTCATTACATGTTTCTGTATTGGCCATTCCACAATTAACTGACATACCTGAATACATAATGTGTTTTAAAAATCAATTGTACAGCCATGACAAGGTATAGATTTTTTACAAAGAAAAAAAAGCTACCATAAAGCTAACAATAAAAATAAGTAAGCACCCTAAACGAGATTACTTTTAGAAAGTACTTTATATGAATATCAAAAACACTAAGCAAATAAAAGACATTGAAACATCCATTTTTCACAACCTTTGGAAAGTTGAATTATAGTCCTCCCTTTTTCATAAAACCTTTGATTGACGTTAATAACAAAAATGAGAATGGGACAGGATTTGTCTCACTCATCCTGTGTTTGTACAGGTCTTCAATTTAATTACTTTTATAAAATTAGACTGATATGATTAATGAGAGACATTGCAATTTATATAAATTTTAGTAGCTTCATTAAGTGCCAATCTTCAGAGCCCTAGACTAAAACTGAATCTACAAGTTCATCCTGTATCACTCTCTCTCTCTAAAAATCCCACTCTTCAAGAAATGGTCTAACATTTCAACATCACCCCAATATAAAAGCTATCATTCCTAAAGCAACTTATTTCTCTGCTTTTATTCCAGCAATTTCACCATTAATGCTGAGGTAAAAAAAAAAAAATGTTGAAAAAAATACTATGCAGAAATGTGCCCTCATCATTCTTATGTTTATGCTATTTTTTTAAAAAAGCATATCACATTAGAAGGGCTAACTCCTTTTACTTAAGAATGAATCTAATCATCAGTTAACATTTCTCTAATGTTATTATCAATGAATCTTAACCTTAAAAAGAAAATGTTTTTCTATGCTCAACCACGATATTTGTAATTTTATTTAATATGCTAACTACATATTACCATGCACTGACATACCTGAAGGATTTGCCTTCTCCCCCAAACAGAATGTAAGGCATTTGTTAACATTCTGAAGAAAAGCAATTTAGGTAGCAGTTAAAGAAGTCAAATTATAATGTTCTCTTTTTTTAAAACTAGAAAGAATGCAAGTGAAATTATCAACAGTATTTAATATTATTATATCTAAAATCAGAATGTCAGTATTCCATCAAGTTGTGGCTTCAACATGTTGATTTAGTTGCTGACCACTCAGGGTTACTGGTCATAGCTAATGTTTGGCTAGAGACATGTAATATATAGAGAAAACAGGCAATTTGAGTTATATCATGGCTGTTGTTCAGAAACAATAGACTAATTCAATGATGGTTAGAAAAAGAAACACTGTTTCAATTTACTTGGGTGAAGCTTTGTTCTGAGTAATCCTAAATTCCCAGTGCTAAATTAATGTTATAAAGTATAAATTTTCTAACATTACCAGTTAATCCTGTATTAAAGCTTTTTGTCTTTTTGTTAGGACATAGACTAGTGATTATAATTCCAAATAACACATCAACATAAAAATGATAATTTTACCAGGTATTAAAGAACTTATAAACTGCCACATTGTCGTAGCCCTGCCTACCTCTCTAGAGTTATTATTGAGGCTCAAATTAAAAAAAAAAAATGTAGAGACACTTTATATGTCATTAAGTACTATAAACATTAAAGTATCAAAATTATTTTTAATGATTTAAGGGTAACCTATGTTCAGCTAACAATTATTCTGCATATCCCAGATTGTATAAGGCATAATGAAATTTCAGTGAATGGAAATTTAAGTTTTGTTCCATGTGGTTCCCCCCGACCTTATAGGAAGAAAATGAAAACAATTCTATGATGATTATCAGGACAAAGAATTTCCTAAATGTATTATTTTTCTTTATATAATTACATGTTTTATAAATCTATTTAATAGCTTCCTACAGATAGCTTAGTCAAATTAGCTGTGCTTACATCTTCTAAGAAAATCAGGCACATAAAATTTACTTTCAAAAATTTGAGATTGAAGTTTTAAACAGCATGTCTTAATATTTGAAGCAAAAGTATATGCAAGAATCAAATCTAACTGGAAACATTGAAAACTTTCAAGTCATAAAGACAACAATTAAAAAGGTGAAGTAGTGTTCATCTTAACAAAAGATAACTATTGAATAATGGATTACTAGGTAGTAGTTTGAGTTAAGATACAGAAGCAAAGTGGTTTTTCTCCTCTTGTTTCAAAAGAAGAAAGAAAGAAACTCCTAAGCCTTTAAGGAAAATAGAATAGCTGAAATCTAAATTTTTTCCCTAATAAGAAAAGCTTCCTACATAAAGAGAAAAAGAGATACTCTTTGTTTCTCAATGCAAGGATAACTTTCTCAGCAAAAGAATTTTTAAGACTTTTAAAATCCTCAATGACTAGTTAATCAGAACAATAAACATCACATTTAAGAAAAAATTAAGTCTACTGTCTTAAAAAAAAATGATCAATATTGTCACTACAATCTACATTTTCCTTCACACCTAGAATGGAAATACAATCTAGTATTTATGTGACTTGAGGATGGGGCACAGGATAGAGAACTTTACCTACACATACATTTAAATTTAGAACTTTTTTCAGTAATTCCATTTTGATGGACCTTTTTAAGGTAAGTCGGTGTACTTAAAAGTGACTAAGAAAAAAAGAGAAATCAAATGATAGCTAGGAACTGAAACTTAACAATTTTGGCTATCAGTTATCTGCTTGAGAACTTGAAGGGACATTTAAAAATAAAAATTTGTTTTGCATGCTGCAACCAATTCCTTTCTTAAATTTATCAGCAGAAACAACTTGTCTACTTTAGGTAAGGAACCCTATGAACAAGACCCATATCTAAAAAAGACTATGGTCTGGCACACTGTATAAATGCATTGCTTTAACAATTTCAAATTCTCATTCTTCAACAGGTTCAGTTTGAAGAACAAGACTCATTTTTAGTACTAATTTTAACCCTTTAATCTCAAAATACTTCACAAAAGTACAAATATAGCAGCACAACTTTTGATTATATAAGTATTAACGGTATTTTAAGAGCATATTCTAAAACAGCTGAATCAACATGCACAATAATTATACTACCAGACGTCACACCCCCTTGAATTTTTACTGAAGATACTTGTTACTGAGCAATATTATTTTAAAATTTTCAATACTGGCCCATGTGACACTGAGTATCACTATTTCATAAAAAACCTAAAATGTTTATGTCTGAATTACTTAGACTGTATACCATGCCTAATTTCAAAAGATCACTCTAGGCAAAAACATGAATTTCTGGAGAACATACAACCAAGTGATTTTTTTAAATCTACCAACTTCTCTTAAACATATCATTCTTAGAAAATAGAAAAGTGTTAATCTGGCTGGGAATGTAGCTCAGTGATAGGGCACTTGCCTACCATGCAAAGGCGCTGAGTTCAATCCACAAAAATCCAGTAAAACAAAACAACAACAACAAAACATACAAACAAAAAAACCCAGCAAAACCATAATCTTACCTTGAATATCCATTAGAAAAAACTGAGCGACTAGAGAAGTTCATAGACCCCAAGGAAGTCAGGTTATCATCTCCAGATCCTTGGCATCTATTCCAATTTTCTGAACCAACAGGAATTGGTGGAATGACATTAAAAATAGGCTTCTGATCCTGTTGTTGAGAAAGAGATGCTGTATTCATGTCATAGTGGTACATCTGTCCTCCAGAGGTACTCACACCATGAACAGAAATGGCAGACATTTTATTACCAATTATATTTGCCCCAGAAAAGCTTGCCTGACAGTAAACTGGGCCCAGTTTCTCTTGCTTAATTACCCCAGGGGTACAGAGTTCAATGAAATCTTCTTTTTCTGTTTTCACTTGGGGCAGTGGTGCACTGTTGGGGCCTGATAAGATCAGATCTCCATTATCCTTAATTTTGGGTTTAGTGTCCGGTAAAATGAGAGGCTTGCAGTCTTCATTTGAGTTTCCTTCTAAAGGGAATGGATCATCCTCTTCTGCCAAAGGAGAAAGCAAACAATTTTCATCTATCAACAGGTCTGATCTCCAAGGACTCTCATTCATCTCTTTACTTGGGGACCCAGAAGAAAACTCCAAATCCTGTAAAATGTCAAAAGTGCTTTGGTCTGTGGTATACAGCTTCACATTGCCTTCGTTGGTACCAGTCTGGCCCTTTAGATTTTGCTGTTCTGAAGACACATCAGAGTGAGTTTTAGGAAACTCCTTCTCCGCAGGGGCAGCAGACACAGCAGCAGATGCTGAACTCTTGGCGTTCTCTGGAACACTAGTCGACCTATTGAGGTTTTCAATACTTTCTTCCAGAAGCCGAAAGTCTGTTTCCCCAGAGGAAAGGCTGATTTGGCCCTGCTGTGGGAATCCCAGGTCATTTCCCATCACTTTTGTTTCTGTCTCTCCCATGTACAGTCCCATTGAGAGTGAAACTGCTTTGGACAGATCTGGCTGTTGGGCATGGCTTACAGAGCCTTTTGAAAAATCAACCAAAAGTCTTTGCTGCTTGGAGTCTGACTGAGAAGCTGCAGCCAGTGAAGTCAAAGATGCAGAAACCTTCACAGTAGCTCCTCCCCTTAGCGTTTTATAGAAGTCCATCACATTTCCCCTCTCTGAACCAAGTACACTGCTGGGGACTTCTTCTCTGTTAGGGGGTGTTAATGATTCTTTGGAGTCCATCAGCGAATATCAGCTACAAAAAAAAAAAAAAAAGATGGAAAACATAACAAGCTGTAAAGTTACATTCTTTCTGTGATTCGATTAGTAAGAGACAGCCTGATAAATGAAGCTTTTAGTTAACTGATCAAATTCTTTGTTATCAGAGTAGTTTCATGTGTTTCAGAATAAAAAGCCATATCCTCTGCTCCCATTCAGTGTGCCACATTTTAAAGTACAATGCCATTCATTTGCACAGCTGAGGACAAAATTGTATCAAATTAAGCTTGGCTATTCATCCTACCACTCACTGAAGAACGTGTAGCTTTGTTAATCACAGATATTATAATTCATTACATCTGATTATTCTAAATGTTCAAGTTGATGTCAAAGTATTTAATTTCAAAAAAAAGTATGATCATTAAAATTCCTACCTCTTTTCAATCAAGGCTGTTTGCTTTTCTGAGAGTCAATATATATAACATCCAATAAATACTACACTAGAATTCTCTATTCCTATATTATTCCCAAGTTCATCTCCTACCAACTACTCACACATCCAAAACTTCTATTATAACCTACTGGTTCATCATGTTTTATTTGAGAAATAAACAAGACTGAATTGCTCTCTTCTAACAGGTTGGGAAAAGGCTCCTATTTTTAACCCAAATTTCTGACCAGATGTGCCTGGTCTAATATTGCGTATCTCAAAATTATATTTTAGTTTTTCCAGATTTTAGATATATGACTTAAATGTATATGGTCAACTAAAATTTACATTTCAGCTTCTCACTACAATTTTACCTTATTTAAATGTGACAAATAGAGCTGTCTGACCCTTATCATACTTCCTCGTAATATCTACATTAATTTATACTAATAGTTAAGGTACGTTTTTAAAAACTGCTTAAAACCCTCAGTATGAAATATTATTATATCTTTAAGATTTTTCCTTTCCAATTATCAAAGTACTGAAAAACAGAAAACCCCATTACTAAAATTACATTCACATAAATCCAAGTAGAATAGCATTCAATAAAATGCTCAGAATAATTTTCTCTGCATTCTAAACTTTCACCTATTCCAAGTCTGAGCTTATTCTCGACGGGTTAGATTGTTAGTACAAGTAAATATAATTCAAATGTTCTAAAAGGGGGCAAAGACTTTGATAAGCACATTTGGGACATTATTGTAAAATCCTGTCCAATCAAAGGAAACTTTTCCTTTATGAAGGCGCTAAGAAGCCTAAACGTCACTGGCCCTCAATGAAAAGGGGAGCGTGACGAAGAGAGGGGTGGGGACCTGCCATCACAAAAATCTTCAAGGTAAATTGCGTAGCTTGCCTCCCCTTCGCTGTGTTTTATTTGATAAGGATCACTAAACACAAGGTATCAAATGGAGCCTAATGAATTTCCATGCTGCTTTTTTTGACAGCTGCCTTCAAACCCAAAACCATAACAATACTTCATAAAACGAAATGCCTCTCTCAAGCGACATTACCCCCCCAGTTTAAACTGCAAATGACTCTGTCACATTAATCGTCCCCAATGAACCATACCAAGGGGTCTTAAGTGGTCTTACAGGGATGCAGTTTTCCGGTCCGCAACCCTAAACGTCAAACTAGCACTTGTCAGAAATCTCCACGAAAACGCTTACAGTTAGGGGCCACCTGGAAAAGTGGGCTCGAAAATGATGCCAAAAGCTAAAAAACAAGTCCTTTGGGGGTTGGGGTGGTGCGAGGTTAAGAGACGTGTGTCCAGACCTGTTGAGTTTCCTCTCCGACACGCCCACTTCTGCCAGATAACGCCGGCCCTGGCCGAAGTCTCCAAGTTGCAGGCTGTCAGCCCCCTGTGCGTACACTCTCACACACCCCGCAAGCCCGCCAGAAACGAGGCGCGCTGGAGCCTTGACAGATACCCGGGGCGTGCTCGGGAGCACCAGTGTGGAGAGGAAATATTTTGGGCTTCCCCGTGGAAATGGGAGTCCCGGCGGACCCCTTAGAGGGAAAAGAAAGGGGGACCTGCGTGGGAGGATAGGATTTAAAACCCGGGCTGCTGGACGAGGTTCCGCTCGCAGTCGGAGCTCAGGTTCTTCCCTCTCGGCTGGGCCAGGGACAGGCGGTGGAGGGAGAGGAAGAGGCCAGCGCTGTCACCCGCGCGGTGCCCTTTCGTCACCGACACCGGGCCTCGCCAGCCCCCACCCCCACTCCCCGAGGCTAATAAAAGTTTGCAGGCTGCCCCGGCGGCCCTGGGGTCGGCCTCCGGCCCCGGGCGACACCTCGGGGGAGCAAGCGCCCACACCCGCCCCAGCCCCCACCCCGCCCGCCCCTTACCTCTGGCAGAGGCGCCGCTCACCCGCCACTGTCCTCGGCTCCCACCGCAGCCGAGATAAACAACTTAGCGTGTGAAAGCGGGAGGAGCAGAAGGGAATTTTTTTTTTCTTATAAAAGGAAGTAAACAGCCGCCCCCTTCTCCATAGGGGGAGGGGAGAGCCCCTATTTCAGAAAGTCTCCCATTTCCCGGCTGACAAGCCTGCCCCCAGCTCTCTCCCGGCTCAGGCGCGCGCGTCCTCTGTCCGGCACCCCGTCGCTCCAGCTGCGGAGTCTCCTTCCACCCACTAGAATGCGTCCCCGACGGGCGGGCGGTGACTCGGGCTCCAGTCACAGATTCAAAGCTCGCAAAATGGAGGAGAGGGAGGGAGCGCGGACACGCGAAAGGGCGCCCGGCCGCTGCAAGCGAGCGGGACCGAGCGGGGGGCGGGCGGAGGCGGCGCCACGGCGCGCACACACACGCGCTCCCACTCCACCCCCGGCCGCTCCCCGCCCGAGGGGCCGCGCGGCGGCCGCGGGGAACGGTGCAACCTGTTGGCGACGCTCGGCAACTGCAGGGGCGCCCGCAGTCCTGGCCCCCACGCCCTCCGCGCGGCCCCAGCCACCGCGGCCCGACGGCGCCTGCACGCTGGCGGCCCCCGGCTTTGGCCCCGCTTAGGTCTACCGCCCCAGAGCGCGGCTTCTCCTCCCCCACCCAAGGCAAAAGAAAGTGAAGCAGCGGGGGCCAACCTGGTCTCGCAGGGGCAAGCTTAGGAGAGAAGCAGAGTTTCTCTAGTTACTCTTCTCGCTGCCACCCCCCCGCCCCCGCCCAACTCCGTGGCTCGGGATCCACCGGGGAGCTCGCCCAGTTCCTCTGCTGCAAGCGCCAGCAGCGCCCCTGCGAGTGACAGCGGGCGGGTTAGGGGCGCCGGGGCGCGGCCGGCGGCAGAGCCGCGGGGATGGTGCGCACCGCCGCCCCTCGGCCGAGTTGCGCGAAGTCTGTCACTTCCAAAGGGGGTACAGGGTTGCACGGAAACCGTGCAGTGGCGATTCGGCCGCGCTCGGGGCCGGATCGCCCGACACGCCCTCTGGGGAGGCTTAAGGTAGAGGAGAGCAGAGGAGGGGGTCAGCGCTTACGTACTCTGGACCCTGCGGGAGTCGCGTGCCGGCAGGTCCCCCACCCCCGCATCGTCTGGGCGGCCCGGTCCGCAGCCGCCGCGCTCCCGCACCCGGAGAGAAGTTGCAAAGCAGAATCCACCCTCCCCCGCGCCCCGTCCGTCCCCCACCCTCTTCCCCGAGTCTGTAAGAAGGCGGCGGCGGCGGCGGCGGCAGAAGAAGGCGCCGCCTGCCAAGTTCAACCCCCATCCCTCCCTCCCTCCAGTGCGCTCACACTCGAAGGAAGTTGCACGCCAAATGCAAAACCTCCGGCGAGCTGAATTTCTTTGCACTTTTAAAATTATGATTAAGGAAAGCAGGGGGTGGCAGGTTTAAAAGCAAGTTGCAAAAGAAATAGTAAGTTGCTGGAGAAGTACGTCCTCCACCCAGCCCAAACTCCTGACCTCTCCTTCCACCCCCTCCAGGGCTCAGGTCCAAGTTCCCTGCGGGGGCCCCCCCCC
Organism: Marmota monax; assembly: GCF_021218885.2. Lineage (NCBI taxonomy): Eukaryota > Metazoa > Chordata > Mammalia > Rodentia > Sciuridae > Marmota > Marmota monax. The sequence goes on along the minus strand of NW_026693712.1, from coordinate 15,519,731 downwards.
CCCCCCCCCCCGAATCTTGACATTTGCTGCCCTCAACGCGTCGCTCACTCTTTCGCATTCGTGGGACCCCTGCCCCTCCAAACAAAACAAAACACACGCAGATTTAAAATGTCAGCATTAAACTCCCTCCAGCTGTTCCCGTTACACCCTCCCCCTCAGACCAAGGGAAACACGTGGCCCATCCCGGAGGAGAGAGGGGCGTAGGGCGAAGGTGTTAGATCGTAAAGCCCCCGCCCCAGCCCCCTGCCCAACTCGCAGTGTCTGGAAGGCTTGGGCGATGCCGGGACCCACCCTCCTACCTTATGTGGCACACATTATGATTTTTTTTTTTTGACTCGGGTAAGGTTGTGCGGTGTTGCTTGAGGGTATAGGGAGGTAACTTTTGCGCCCCCACAGGTGACAGCGCTTGGCAGCTCCTGACGAGAGCGGGGGCTGCCGTAACTCCACCTATCCCCGTGCCGGGCCGCGGCCAGAGCCACTCTTTCTGGCCGAGTTCCGACTCTGACGGCGTCTGCTTCTGCTCTGACATCTTGGGGGCGATTAAGGAAGCGCATGCCGGAAGCCGCCCGCCGCCATCTTGGTAAAGAGCGGTGACGCCAGCCCATCCCGCGGCCACCATCTTGGCAAAGGTTCTACCTTGGGGCTATCCTAAGTCGCCTTTCTTTGCTTCTAAAGGTTAAATGCTGTCCTGTGTGTTGTGTGCTATGTAAGAAATACCTCGGGTTTAAGCAGGCCCCTTGTCCGGAGGCGATCTATGGGGCACACATCCAGGGGCCGCCATCTTTGCAAAGGAAAAGGCGCCTGTCTCAGGAAAGAAAAGGGAACCAAAACCTGTGCCCACGCAAAACCCTCATCCAGAAGAATTTTTATGAAGAGTGATAATCCAACTCAGTGTTGACAAACACCACTTTAATATCTTGGAGAGAGATTGCTATCCTCATAAAGTGCATGTCAACTGGAAGGAGGCCCTTGCCTTGGATGCGCATAGTGGACAAATAAGTATTTATTTAGATAACTTTACTTTGCCTACTTGCCAGTTTTTCCATCTCCTGAGTCGGGAGGACAAGAATCAGTTCTCTTTCATGGCTTTGGTCCCCAGTCTACCAATAGTCTTTTTCATGAGGAAAAACTCAACCCAATCCTACAATAATTTATACATGTTTCTAATAAGGGATAGACAAATGTGAGTGGTGGGTACACGAGGTTAAGGAAATAATTCTATAAGCTGGGCCCACTGTGCTGACCCCCACATGATTGTTTTTCAAAGAAGCAATTTACCTGAAACCCTGTCTGGCTTAAGTGGACAGGATATGTCACATTCCACAGCAAACCACCTGTTATCTACAGGAGAAACACAGGCCGGAAATAATGTGGTAAGCAGAACACAAGTTTCCCTGAAGGGGAAGACTTTTATGACCCTTTCACAGCAGATATCAGAACTCAGGAAGATAAGGCTAATTCATCCTGACCTTAAGAATTTGTGATTAAGAATCCAATTAGAACACATCCGCATGGGCCAAAGTGCCCTAAAGTTGTCATGGCAGTGGGGACTTGGATATCTGTTATCCTGCTGTCAATCAAAAGTCGAGAGGAGTGGACCAGAGCAAGACTCTTTGGAACCCTCTGGGATCCCCAATAAAACTTGAGTGCTAGAGAAGCATGCTGATCCCTGTTCTTTAGGAGAGGATCCACTTTCTCTCTTGAGAGAGTTCCCTTTTCCCCTTTACCATCCCTTCGAATAAACCCATTGCTTGTTAATCTGAGTGATTGAGTGATACCTGAAATCTTTTCAACTTGATCACAAGAATTGTGGTTTGAAGGGTAGTTTTTGCAGTGCTTTGGTTTCCCAGAAGGCTCCAGTCCTGTAACATTACTAAAGTAAGTTAATTTGTGCTCATATGATTAGCCTGTACATTTCCTTAAAATAATTAGGAATTATGCTTGTATGCATACACTTAAGTACATAGATATGTACATATATGTGTATGTTTATCCAGGGAACCAAGGTTTTCAGATAGAACACTTCCCCCTATATCATAAACCTATTTCATAGCTGAATCTCTGCTCTTTGAAAGAATTCACTCCATTTCTCATACATTTAAATTGTATGCTAGGTACTTTGTGCTTTTAAATAATTCATAATTTTACAAAACTTCCCAGTTAACATTTTCTCATTTCACTTTTTCTGCAAATCTAGCAGATATTAATGTGGAAAAATATAGTTTTAAATA